>NC_134722.1:24180000-24260000 GCF_049634645.1 Pelodiscus sinensis
TGCTGTGCTAGCAAAAGATACAGCACCATCAGTGTGATCAAAATACTACCTCTAGTGTTACTCAGCCAAGCTTTTGCTGCAGCTTTCAACTGACAGTAAGTCTCCCATTCTTTTACTATTTATGCTATTAATTCACTTTCCAGACCTGTCAGGTTCCTTGAGAGTAAGAGAAATATACTAAAAATATCAGTGTATTTCTGTACTTCCTTTAGCTAATGTATCTCCCACTGATGGTGTTTTAAATTAAGTAATGAAACAATGTTGAAAGTTCTGACTCAATCTGATCACAAAATGGATTTTAAAAAATTAGTTTTAAAAAATAGTATCAGCTGACAACTTAATTGTTCAGCTTGTATGCAAATATTCTGACAATAATTTGCCAATGCTTTTGAATATAAATTCAGTAATGCATAATTATAACATTAATTGTTTCTTATGCCTTAATTCTAGATTTCTGTCACAAAACAGATGGTTTAATGTTAATTTGTGAAGAAATATAAGAAGTATTTACTAGCGTTTTATTTAGTTAGCATAAAGCATATTCCAGTGCAATACTGTATCATCATGATTATTTATGTTAATATATGGATTAGAGATACATGACGTGGGCATAGAACATTGGTTTAATGCTATTTAACAATGCCTGATGTGATACTAACTATATTCCCAGCAAAGTGCATTTACTTGAATGTGCTAGTTGTCAGACCATAGAATAAGGAATAGTGGTATGTAGGACAATTTCATCCCTTTAAAATCTTCCATTAACAGCATAATTTGTTGTTTTAAAGCTACATTATAATGAAATTGAATAACTGAATTTGAGAAGAATGGTGCTGAGATGGTACTACAAGATTGGGTTGGAATTTGGCCTGAATCTAAGGTCTTCATCAAGGAAAAATAGCTTTTCAGTTTCTAATGTGTGGTAATACTTTATTGACTAATGGATATGAAGCTCTTCTGACTGCTATACTTTACCATTGAAGACTTTAACAATCTTGCAATTATGTTATTAGTATATGCTAAAGATATGATTGTCTCTTCTCAGGATCTTAAAATAGGTTCCTAGAGAGAAGTCCAGGAGAAAGCAGGTTATGCATCCTCTTGGTGACTTCTGGGGAAATAAGCCATGCACAGGTAATAATAGTACAAACAAACTGATGCTGCCATTTTTAAATAAGCTGTTGTTATTGACTAACAGAGGTTACTGTAGGTGGATATTGTTGTTGACAAAACGTTTGGAACAGAACTGGTACTTACTCATGCACAATTAATGAAAAACACCTAAATTCAGAATTAAATAGTAATTTAAAATTATTTCCAGTATGTTTTATGTGCCAGTTTCGTTGCTTTTCCTAGAGAGCTTTATTTAAAAATCTTTTGTTCTTACAATTCATATAATACCATATCTCTGAATTAGCGGTATGGAAAAATCACTCAGGAAGGTTACTAGACATTTAAATAGGAGAGGACCTGACCCCCGGTGCAGTAACTTTTTAATTATGGAAATAGGTGACAAAACTTTCAGTGACAAGTGATATTGAGGCCCAATCAGGAAAAAATATGCTGGAACCTGTCGATATGTATGTAAGTGCAAAGAGCATTGGAGAGCTTCAGTGAGGGACAACCTGTATCCTGAAGGCTGCATATGGCCCATTGGGGTTCTGTATGTGCTCCCCCCCCCCTCCAGGAGTACAATTTAAACCTCTCTAGTCTGGCACCCTCAGGACTTGACCCATGCTGAACCAGAGAATTTGCCAAACCACGGGAGGTCAATATTGTTTAGCAGCATTACCAACACTTCCACTGCTTACTGAGCTCTTAAAAGACTTTTATGGGTAAATAACAGGACAGAACACTGAGAGCAAGGACTGGCTATAAACAAACTTTATGGAACCACAGAAAACTTGGCCATACCCACGGTAAGTGGACATACAGCTAACTAAAATCATGCCGGACCACAGATATTGACAGACCAGCAAGTGCTCGACTAGAGAGTTTCAATCTGTATTACAGAATTAACACACACACTTAGGGTATGTCTACACTACAAAGTTAGTTCGAACTAACGGACGTTAGTTCGAACTAACTTTCATAGGCACTACACTAGCGCTCCGTTAGTTCGAACTTAATTCGAACTAACGGAGCGCTTAGTTCGAACTAGGTAAACCTCATTTTACGAGGATTAAGCCTAGTTCGAACTAGCTAGTTCGAATTAAGGGCTGCGTAGACCCTTAATTCGAACTAGTGGGAGGCTAGCCCTTCCCAGGTTTCCTTGGTGGCCACTCTGGCCAACACCAAGGAAACTCTATTGCCCCCCTCCCGGCCCCGGAGCCCTTAAAGGGGCTTGGGCTGGCTACACAGTTTGTGCCAGTTGCAAGGCTGCAAGCACCCGTGCCAGCAGACCCTGCACCTGCCACAACATGAGCCAGCCACCTGACGACACCCAGCCCTCCACTGCTCCCCAGGACCAGCCTAGCGGCTCCCAGGAGCCTGCCCAGGGGCGCAAAAGGCGGGCGCCTACTTGGTCAAGTGCGGAGATCGTGGACGTCCTCGAGGTTTGGGGGGAAGCCTCCAATGTCCACGATCTCCGCACTAGCCACAGGAACACGGCCATCTACGGCCGCATGGCTGCCAGCCTGGCCGCCAGGGGCCACCAGCACAGCCGGGAGCAGGTGCGCTGCAAAATCAAGGACCTGCGGCAGTCCTACTCCCAGGCCTGCCTTCCAGGGGCCGACCCGGAGGCATGCCCCCACTTTCACGCCCTGGACTGCCTCCTGGAGGCTCATGCTGTCCCTGCCCCCCGGGATGTGATAGACCCCGGGGCAGAGGGACCGCTGCAAGAGACCTATGAGGAGGAGTAGGAGGAGGAGGGCTCCGAGAGCCAGGAGCCTGCCGGCAGTCTGCCCGGGACCCCCGAGGCACCTCACAGAGCTGCACGCCTGTGTCGTCCGAGGCCAGGGAGGCGTCCACCTGTGAGTACCATCGTGCTCCCCTTATGTGTACGGGGGGCTGGGGCGAGAGGGAGCCCCGGGGCCGTGCGCCTGGGCCTTGCCCACCACGGAGCAGCAGCTGGGGATCCTTCAGGGGCCCTGGCCTTGCAGAGGGGAGCTGGGTTTCACACACCTGGGCCCCTGGGGTAATTGACCGCTGTTCTTGTTGCACCACAGCCTCAGCACTTGGGACTGCAGGGCACACCACCCCGCCTGCAGCAGCCGCCCGCGCCCGGGCCAGCAGGAGAGCCAGGAACCAAGAGGAGTACCAGAGGTGGCACCTCCAGTTCCTGGAGCAACAGCTTCATCTCCAGGACCACTGGGTCCAGGAGGACCTGAGGCTGCACCGGAGGAGTTTGGAGGCCCTGGAGGGGCAGGGCCGTGCCCTGCGAGGCCACCTCCAGAGCCTGCTGGACTGCTTCCCAATTCCTCCTGCTCCTGCTCCTGCTCCCCCTGCTCCTCCTCCTCCTCCTGCTCCCCCTGCTCTCCTAACTCCCCCTCCTGCTCCCGCTCCTGCTTCCTCCACACCCCCCATCCCTCCTGCCCCACCCTCCACAACCATTCCCCACCGACGCCCCCGGACCCGCAGTGTGACGAGATGGGAGAGGCAGCCGGACCCCCACCCCTGAGCTTTCCTTTCCCTTCCTCCCTTCCCTCCCCTTCCTGCTCCCTCGTCCCAGGTTTCCCCCTCCCCTCTCCCACCCTTCTTCCTCCCTCCCCCCACTCCAGTTATGTTAAATAAAAAGACATTTTTGTTTGAAAAACAGGTGTCTTTATTTGACAGTAGGTAGGGAGGGGAAACGGGAATGGGGGGTTGGGTGGAAGAAGGCCCCGGTGGGGCATGCAAGGGAGAGGTCAGTCCTCCTCCTCCACCAGGAAGCTCTCCCGCAGGGCTTCCCGGATCCGGACGGCCCCCCGCTGGGCTTCCCGGACGGCGGCGGTGCGGGGCTGACTGTAGTGTCCAGCCATGCGGTCAGCCTCAGCCATCCAGGCTGGCAGGAAAGCCTCCCCCTTTCGCTCACATAAATTGTGGAGCACACAACATGCTGCCACCACGGGAGGGATGTTGTGCTCGGCCAGGTCCAGACGGGTGAGGAGGCATCGAAAGCGGGCTTTCAGTTGCCCGAAGGCCCCCTCCACCACGATGTGGGCCCTGTTCAGCCTGGCATTGAAGGCCTGGCGGGAGGGATTGAGGTGCCCCATGTAGGGCTTCATCAGCCACAGCTGCAGTGGGTAGGTGGCATCCCCCACCAGGCAGACAGGCATGTCCACGTCCCCGACCCTGATGTGGCGGTCGGGGAAGAAGGTCCCGTCCTGCAGCCGCTGGCACACGGAGGAGTTGCGGTACACCCGGGCGTCGTGTGCTTTGCCGGACCAGCCCACATTAATGTCCGTGAACTGGTCCCGGTGGTCACACACGGCCTGCAGGATCACGGAGAAGTACCCCTTGCGGTTGACGTACCGGGACGCCTGGTGTTCCGGGCCATGGATGGGGATGTGCATCCCGTCGATGGCCCCCCCGCAGTTGGGGAAGCCGAGGGCACCCAATCCCCGGATGACGGCGTCCAGGTCGGCGAGGTGGACCACTCTGCAGAGCAGCACCCGGTTGATGGCCTTGACCACCTGCGGAGAGAGACACAGCAAAGCGCCAATCAGTGGAGCGCCTGGGTGGCTGGGAGCATTCGTGCCCTGGCAGTGCCCCGCGCCCCACTCCCGGAAGCAACCCCCCTGGCGGCGTGTAGTACGGCCAGGACAGACCGACCTCTCCGGTGCGGGGCGCTTTCGCCTCCACCCGCCCCCCCTTTGTCCCTGGGGCGGCCCATCCCCTCCTCGCAGCCCCCCTCCTCCCCGGCGCAGTGGCTGACGAGTGCCATACCTGCATGAGCACCACTCCGACGGTGGATCTCCCCACGCCGAACTGGTTCCCGACGGATCAGTAGCTGTCCGGCATGGAGAGCTTCCAGAGGGCGATGGCCACCCGCTTCTGGAGGGGGATGGCGGGCCTCATGCGAGTGTCCCTTCTGCGCAGGGCAGGGGCGAGCCACTCGCAGAGCTCCAGGTAGGTGTCCCTCCTCATCCTGAAGGTCTGGGTCCACTGTCGGTCTTCCCAGTGCTCCAGGATGATGCAGTCCCATCAGTCGCTGCTGGTGTCCAGACGCCAGATGCGGCGGGACACGCTGGTGCCGGGGTGCCGCCGCGGCTCCTCCACAGCCCCCAGGGCGGCCAGGTGGAGAGGCAGGGGGCTGACGTGCACCAGGTGGTGCCAGGCAGCCTCGAGCCATTGGTGGCAGGCTTGCAGCAGCAAGTCAAGAAAGTGCACCAGAAGGTGCAGGGTGAGCTCTGGCTCCATGTTGCCACCTGTGGCGGCATCCCCGAAGGGAAGCACCAACACAGATGGGCACAGAGACCAACGCTTTGCTGTCCCTCGGCGAGGTTGGCAAGCAAGCAGGAAAAGCTGAGAACTGGCTGTCCGGGGGGGTCCCTTTAAGCATGAGCCTCAGATAGCCTCAGACAGCAGCCACACAAAGCAACTACTGACCTGATGCCCTGCCAGAACTGGTTTCAGCCGCCCTTAAATGCCCCCCTGCGTCCAACCAGTGTGGACGTGCTAGTTCGAATTAGCAAAACGCTAATTCGAACTAGTTTTTAGTTCTAGATGCGTTACTTCGAATTAGCTTAGTTCGAATTAACTAATTCGAACTAAGTTAGTTCGAATTAGTGCTGTAGTGTAGACGTACCCTTAGTGAGGTGCATGCTGATTGCACACAACATTGTGAGTGTTGGGAACTCCTCTGCATCTAATCCAAATGCTGATCTGGTTCAATTAGCACACCCCAAAAATTCTAGTTATGCAAATGCACATAGCAAAACTACCCTATCCCAGGAGACCAGCTTGGTTACAACAATCTTGCAGCCCACTGAGATGGAAGGCCAGTCATGGCCCATTCACTAGCCTAGGTTGCCCCTCACTGGAGTATTCACTAGCCTAGGTTGCCCCTCACTGGAGTATTCTATCAGAGATGTTAACGAGCATGTAAAAATTGTGTGTAGCCTAAAGCAGACAAATGGCTCTGTCTCTGGCTTCCTCCCACTACAGCTGTACCCCTTTTTTGATGAATAGCCTCACCTCTAGAAATGAAGTGAATATGGTTAGGCTGCCCTGTACTTCCTTGTCTGGATTACTTGCTAAAAGTAGGAATAATTTGGGGGCTCTGTGTAGAGAGTTGAGAAGATTTTGCTGTCCAAGCAGCTGCACACATGTGAGAATGTTGAACACATACACTTACCCAGGCTAGTCCCTCTATTTGAAGTCAAGCATAGAGCTTCCTTAACTTCCATGAGGAGCCAGAATTTTGGCACCTTTTTTCTTCCATATATTCCAGTTACTGTTCATATTTTTTGGTATTCCCTAGATAATAGCTCTAACTAGATTTTAGCCTTGGTATAGTACTAGAATTATGCATATTTGATGGTTTTGCTTTACCAAAAATGATGAAGGTATAGATTTGGAATGATTTGAGTTTAAGTTGGGGATATAATTAAAGTAAAAATGTAAATATAAAAGTAATTTAAATCCTTTTTTCTGGGTTTTGCCTCAAAACAAAATGCAAAATGTGAAATTTCCATAACTTGGATACAAATATATACAATAGCCTGGGACAACTCAACAATGGAGAAGGTTTTTGAAAAGATTTATCAGATCCCTCAGCAAACCCCTTCTGCATTTCAGGTTTGTAATGACATGCAAACTAGGTCATATATATATGATTTTAGGTTTTGTTGCAAACATTTTACACAATTCTAGCTAATATCCAGGCTTGAATATCTGGGCTTTTATGTGTCTAAAACATGTGTTTAATATTTTATATTGCCTGGAAAAATATTTTGTTGTCCAAATATAATCTGATTCTCACATTTTCACGGATGAAATCTTCACTATTTTCTTCCTGTAAAGTTATGGACATGCATATTCATTTTTGTATATGTTATTGATTAGAAATTGAATCTGCATTCCAGGTAGTATGAAAATCATATGGAAACTGTTCATCCAGAAAATGGTATATTTTTAAATGAATGATGTGAATATTTTTTCTGCTTTTTTAAAATAGGTGACATTCAGTGTTTTGTATCCAACAGTATTTTACTTGCAAAGTTGTAAGTTAATCATGTGCATAAGTGTTTGCTGGGTTATGGCTTAAAATAGTAAAAACTAAGTAGCTAGCATGGTGATAGTCAATAAGGCTCACTGACCTCATGAACTGTGAGAAGTTTGGAAAATTCTCAGGCCTGTCCACAGTACTAATAATACTTACCTCTGGCACAGAGCTCTCCACCAAAGAACTTTACCAAGGAAGACAAGTGTACTTATCATTACTTCATAGCTAGAGGAGATGAGACAGAAGTAAGGAATGTCACAAAGCAGGTCAAAGGCAGAGCTTCCTTACCTTTTGATCTTTGCTAGTACTATTGTACAAAATAAGTAAATAAATACAGTATTTGGGTACATTTGTAAATGCAGCTCCACACTTGTGTACAGCAGCCCTAGAAGAGGACGGTTGCTAATGTGGGACACTGCAATCTTCCAAAAAATCAGATATCTATGTCTAAGTATCTAAGGAATAGTCATGTTAGAGTGTATCTGGCACCTTAAAGACTAACACATTTATTTGGGCATAAGCTTTCATGGGCAAAGACCAACTAACGAGCCTGTACTGACAGATGGGAAATGTACTGGTGTTTTGTCCCAAAGTGGAATGTTTGTCTCCTGCATACCAGGTCTTCTGATACTCCTGTTTGAAATTAGTGTATTAGGAATACATATCATCAGCACAATGTACTTCAGATGTTCATTAAAATAAACAATGCCTTTGAATATGGTCACATAACTTAAAGCAAAGTAAGGGTTTGGTTGTGCCAGGAAAACGGGATGTGCCTGGAATGTGATAGCTTCTCATAAATCAATACAGAAAAGAGACAGAATCACCAGGCAGGCGACAGGGCTGCCTGAGGGCATCCCTCACCATCTGGGCCTACACCAGCCCTGAGCCTCACTCCATCTATGTGCCTGTTATGAAGGGTGTGGGGGGGATGAAGTATGGGAACGTTGCTGGCTGTTCCCCTTCATCAGGGAGCGAGGGGAAAGTGCAAAATTTACTGCATTCCAGACTCTGTCTGGGGAACACAGGGGCAGATTAACCTGGACCTGCCCCAGCTGTGGGACATGTTTCCTTCTCTGGCTGAACCTAGTGGAGCTGCAATGGCCATGGAGAGACATTTATCACGTGGCCTCAAGCTGCTGTAGTGAGAGAGGGCTGGGGTAGTTCTGTCTCCCCCCCAGGGCAGCCTGCATACTAAACCCCTCAACCCAGCCTTACACTAGAGCAATGATTGAAATGAAGCATGTACATTTTCATTTTATTTTCAAAAAAAAAAAAGAATTGAAATAAGGACCTGAGCAATACTGGGTAAATCTTCGAATTACTAACATGTTACAAATATTCTTCATTTTCTTTCTCTTCTTTCAGAACAGATATTTCTCATATAAACCATAAAAATAGTGAAAATGGATACAATGCATATGTATTGAGTAATTTGGGCTGGACATCTCTATGATTGTGTGGGTTTGTTTGTTTTTTAGAAGTTTAATGTAATATGAAAAATGGAAGCAAACATCCTTATTATTATGTATTGTAGCAGCTCTTAGGCCATGTGTAAGTAGGAAACTATTTTGAAATTAGTAAATTTGACTTAATAATTCCTGATTTAACAAATTCAAACTAGCATGTCACACGACAGGGAAGCCTTAAAATTAGACTGAGGTAGGCTCCATTAATGAGAATGTGCTACCTCGAACTTAGAGCCCCAGAAAGCAGTGGAGAGTAATTAGTTCAAATTAGTATGGTGAGTAATTATTTTGAAATAGCGGCACAGGACCACTACCATTATTTTGAAATACCTACTACAGAATTAGTGTTATTCCTGATGAAAAGCAGGAGTACAGATTTCAAATTCTATGGCCCATTATTTTGAAATAACAGACTTGGTAGTGTAGATGCTACACTTCTAAATTCAGCCTTAGTCGGGGTGGGGGAGGGTCAAAATCAAGTCCTTTTTTAGACCAGGGTTTAGAGACCACTACCAAGTAGACCAGGGCTTAGAGACCACAACCAAGATTGGGTCCCTATTATGCAAGGACCTGCATACACACATAAAGTGAGATACCATCTCTGCCAGGAAAACTTCCTTATCTCAGTATACAACTGTCATAGTGTAGGAAAAGGGAAGTAGCAAGAAACTTATAATAACACATGGTGAACTGAAGCACATGGAGAGTAAATGACTTCCACAGCTCATAGAAGAAGTCTGTGGTAGAGCTAGGACTTAAACTCAGACCTCCTGAGTCTGTGTTTTGGTCACATGACCATTCTTTGTGAGCGTGACAAAAGTATTTCTATCAATAATCATCAGCATTTAGCAATACTGTCACTAAATAATTATTGTCTGAATCTGCTACACCATAATTTTACATAACAAGATGTGGATGGTTTTAAGACAAATCATTCAACCACCACTGAACTGCTGAAGTAGTGAGTCTGTTGTTTACTCAGTAATGATGATACACAGCCATGACAAAGTTCTATTGCCCCTTTGAAAAAATAATAAAAAAAAAAAGGTCAGCCATTGATTTTCATTTTGGAAAGATATTAACTGCTCCCATAAGGCAGTGCCTCTTCTAATCAGGAAATACTGGTGAACCAGTACACAGTGAATGGTTTCTGCTCTAGTATTTGTGGAAGTTCCAAGAAAACCTCATTATTCTTGAGCAACTAAGACAATTTTGGGAGAATTAAGGGTGACATTTTTTTCAACAGGCTGAAATTTCTCCAAGAAGGATTTCAAGTTCCACTTCCAGTTTTTTTCTGCTATTTATAAAAATTCCAGGCATAAAAAGAAGGAAAACAAACACCTTAGAAGACTTTATTGACTATACTTCTAAACTTTTACCCAGCTGATCCAATCTAATTCTCTGTGAAAGTACTCAAGTTCTCATATGTTGTTTAATTAAAGTATGATAAAAAGGTCAAATAAAAGACACATGGCATAGTTCAATTATTGTGTTACATTAGCATTTTCTTATATTGTATTTACAGATAAACTCTTTCACTTTGCTTTGAAAAATAGCACTATTGCCATTGTGCAGCAGCTAGGGTTAGTGTTGATCCAGACCTTCAGCTCCAGCGCCATAGTGAAGGGAGGGCTGGGGGAGGGCAGTTGCTCCAGAGTGCCATGCTATCAGGGTGCCAATTTAGTCCCTCTCCACCCCCCTCCCCTCCAGCTTGCCTCTCGGCTTGCCTGCCCCTCCTCCTCCTGCTGGCGGCGGCTGGAGCCTCCTTGGAGAGTTAGTGCATGCAGGGCCCAACCCCAAACTGGAGGGGGTGAAGGAAAACACGATACAAGCTCCCCCTCCTCCCAGGGTCGGGCTCAGCCATGCGCCAGATTCGGGGCCCCGCTGTGTGGGAGTGGGGGCAGTGGTGGTGGGGGGGGGGGAATTTTGCCTTTGCCCCCGGGTGCACAGACCCTACCTATGCCTTTGTTCAGCTCCAAACTTCACTGAACTTTGGGAAACTCTGCATTGAATCTTAATTTAACGATTAAGTTTCTGGTTGTAGCTTCTCTACAACTGGTGAAATCCGAGGCCCATAGAAGTCAATGACTTCAATAGATCTGAGATTTCACCTGCCATGTATTTAAAGATATGCGGCATGTTTAAGTGGAATCTGTTCTGTGTTTTCACAGTTGAATTCTCATTCTTTTTCTCTTTATTTAGATGCATTTGGTTTGTAACTCTGGTGTTTGTAATTCTGAGATTCTATTGTAATTAATTAATCTTTACAACTACATATCTTTGATGTTAGGTAAGTATCAGCACTAAATAATGAGGTGAATACTAATGCTCATATTCATTTGTACAGACTTATTTTTTATTTTAGTATATTTGTGCCCTTTTTCATGTGTGCATTTTGTGAACATTTGAATGGTTGATTTTTACTAATACCGTTGCTTCAAAAAAGCAACCATTAACCACCAATGCTCAAATATTCACTGAAATAAAATTTTAAATATTTAAAATGCATGTGTTTTGACAAAAGTCTCCCAATCAAGACACAGAAATGGTACCATCTATTTATTCAACACAGCATGAATCTCAAAGTTTTAAATACCAAATTGTTAGAACACTAATCATGAATTGGGTAAACGCAAATAAATTCTTGAATATTTTTGAATAATTAATATAGTTAATCATTGTGTTATCCCTGGGGACATTGAGGCCCAGATGGTTTGTGGTATGACCAATGTCAGACAAGTCAGTAGCAGAGACATATATAGAACCAAGATCCTGGTCCCTTGCTCTGGCAATTAGATAACACAATTTCCCTACTGTAATTATTTTTAAACAATAGTAGTAGGCAGAGCCATTTTAGAGAGCTGAATCCCATGGTTAATCAGTATTACTGGAGGGAGGTCATGCCACTTTTTAAATATTCTGTTAGCTATTGAAACTTTGAAGATGAAAAGGATACGGAAAAAGGTCTCCAGAACTGTCAGACAGTTAAGTAGCTCTGTTGGACCCAATCTACTAAGTAAAAGGAAATTCTGAAAGGGAATTTGGATCTTCCACTCTCATTGTGTTGGGTGGGACTTGTTTAATGTTCTAATGCCATTCCTAATACTCAGTGGTGCTGAACTGCATTTCCCTGAAAACGTTTTTATATATTTGGTTCTTTGTTCTTACTTTGACAAAGTTTCTCTATACTCCTAGGCAACTGTCTTGCAACAGGATGAGGATTAACCATAGCTATTAGAGCTTGTCAAGATTCCTCATCCTTCCTTCATTTGAAATGTTTTCTTCCTGCGGATTATGAGTTAATGCATCTGGAACTATATTAGCTCATCCAGATTTGTGGTTTATCTGAAAGTCATATTCTAGTAATCATACATGCCATCTGACTTAGGTTCCATTTGGATCATGTTTATCCATTAACTGCTAAAAAGATCACTGGTCATTTATCATAGTGAATCTGACATAGCCTAAATATGGGAAGAGTTCAATTCCCCAAATTAGGGCTTGGCATTATTTTTCCAATGCTTTATTCCAAAGTGGGCATATATATTTTATTAGAATTTTTACCTTGAGATTTATTCCTCTTTTAATTCCTATGTTATAAGAGCTCCAAAACAGTGTGATAAATTTTACAGAGACACTATAGAATAGTGGTCACCAACCCAAGCAGTAGATGGGGATGTACCAGTAGATCTTGGATCCTCTGATAGGTGATCCTGACAAGTTAGGCCAGGAAGCTATCAAGTGCTGGCAAGTTACCCCTCCAGCCAAAGTCATGTTGCTCCTGCCCTCTGCCTTGGAGTTGCCCCTCGGTAGCCTCCTACTTGTTGTTCAGGGTGTGGGAGGGAGAAGGGGGTGGGGGTGCTGATGTCAGGGTGTCCCTCCTGTCCCCACTTCTGTGCCCTATCTCCACATAGAGAGAAGGGGCTGGAAGGAGTTTGGCAATACAAATTTCTGTCATTCTCACACGCTGTGTGTGTCTCTGTCATTCTCACAAACACACACTGTCCCTAACTTATCTCCTGACCCAACGCATATGTGTGTGGGGGAAGTGGCGGGGGGTTGTTGTTGTTACTTCTTTCACTGCTTGCAAACTGTGTTAGTTTTGTGGTTTGACTGATCTGTGCATTTCATAATTTTCATCTCTCTCTTACGCTTAAATTTAATTCTTTGAGTAGTGATTTCTCAAATGCCTAACCTGGCTGGAGTAATTGACCCTGTGGTAATTGCTGCTCCTGGACATGGCTGGCATGTCCCTGCAGCCACTGAGAAAGGCAAAGCAGGGGGTCTCCACATGCTGTCCTTGCCTGCAGCTCCCATTGATGAACTGTGGCCAGTAGAAGCTGTGGGCTTAGTGCCCTGTAGATGAGGGGCAGAACATGGCACAGTTGCTGTCCATGCCAGCTGCTTTCAGTAGTGCAGGGCCAGGGCAGGAGTAAGCCTGCCTTAACTCCACTGCTTCACCACCCAGAAGCCATCTCAGCTAAAGGGTGCCCAGCCAGAGCCTGCTTCTTGAACGCCTGTTCCAAAACTGACCTTCTCCTGCCCCAGACGTGAGTCCCTCTGCACCCAAATTCCTTCCCAGAGCTTGTACCCCTAAATCCGTCCTGGATCCCAATTCCTACCCTAGGCTAATCCCAGAGCCCCTGCCACACTTTGAATCCTTTGGCCCAAGACCAGAGCCTGCACCCCAACCCCTACCCCAGCATAGAGAAAGTGAATGAGGATGCGGGAGAAAGCAGGATGGAGTGAGCAGGCTGAGGCCTCGGAGAAGGGGTGGAGCAGGGGCAGGGCCTCAGAGAAGGGGCAAAAAAGGAAGTGGGGCAAGGGTATTTACGTTTGAGGTAGATCTTTCATGGCACTTAAATTGAAGAAGTGCTCTTGTGATTAAAAAGGTTGGAGACCACTGGTACAGAATGACCCTTTGCTGCAATTTCTTTCAGAGATCAAATGCTCTGTGCTATTCTATAGTTCACTTAAAAGAACAATATTTGATGACATTTAAATGGCAAAACTTTTATAAAAATAACTTGGAATAAATATTTAATAAGACATATTATTATCCTTTCAATTATAGCAAGCCATACATAAACACTATTAAATCCTGATAATTGTAGTTGTAGCTGCAGGGTTACTACCTTTACAGCCTTTATATATATTTTATTTAGAGGACCAGTTGGGACATACACTTGACTGCTAGAAAATGCTGCTATTAAAGTTTTAATTCAGAATGGCATTGTGCTAGATTAAACATTTGCTCATGAAACAAAATATTTATTGTTTTACAGCTAAAAGCTCTATGATTTTAAGTAAATTCTTTAGTCCAGGATTCTAAGTTTTAGGCAAGGCAATTTCCTCTCTATTTTTAAGTCTAACGTGAAATATAAGGAACTTGCCTGTTATGGGGAAAAGGACATAAGCTTTTCCTCAGCAATTTTCACTAAATAATGTAGCATATTCCTCAGTTACCGTCCTCTCCAAAAAGTATCTTTGCCTATCCAAGATTGTCTAGTAACTTGTCTGGTCAATGTCTTTTCTTTATTTGTTG
Organism: Pelodiscus sinensis; assembly: GCF_049634645.1. NCBI lineage: Eukaryota > Metazoa > Chordata > Testudines > Trionychidae > Pelodiscus > Pelodiscus sinensis. The sequence continues at coordinate 24,194,162 of NC_134722.1, forward strand.
CTCTGAAGTTTCAAAACTTCCAGTTTGAGTGGAGTGAATGTTACTATCTTAGGGTACGTCTACAAAGCAGGAATAAACTCTAAAGCTACACAACTTGAGCTACGTTAATTGCATAGCTTAAGTTGAAATAACTTATTTCAAATTTGGGCACATCTACACAGCATTTATTTTGAAATAGAGCATTCTTCCTCTGACTTCCCTTACTCCTCATACAATGAGATTTACAGAAGTCAGAATAAGAAGCCTGTTATTTCAAATTTATTTCAAAATAATGGATATGCTGTGTAGACGTGTGATATGTTATTTTGGAATAACTGACATTATTCTGAAATAATGCTGCTGTGTAGACGTACCCTTATAGTTACCACCGATGCGTTTCTGGGTTTAAGAAATACATGTTCACACGTGTCAAGAGTTTCTTACTCTGAACAATATCTAGTAAACAGTTTGGATCACAATTTGTACAGGTCTTTCCTGGGCATCTTCTGTTAGAATGCCTTTCCATAAACATAGACCAGGAAGGGTTACTATGGAAACCAGAAACTGTGGCATCAAAGAGCTGCCATTTGGTCTAAAATAAACAGAAAATGCATCTGGTTTTCCTTAATCACTAGGGATATGTCTATACTTGCAGCCTAATTCAAACTAGGGCTGCAAATATAGGCATTCAGAATTGCAAATCAAGCCCGGGATTTAAATATCCCGCGCTTGATTTGCATCTTCCCGGACGGGAGCCATTTTTGAAATTTACAAGCCTGAAGTAACTGCCCGCATCTACACGCGGCAGTGAAACGGGCGTTCAAAATAAAGCCCTAGTTCGAACTACTTGTTATTCCTCCTGCAATGAGGTTTAACAGGTAGTTGGAACTAGTCTTTATTTTGAACGCCCGTTTCACTGCTGCGTGTAGACATGGGCAGTTACTTCAGGCTTGTAAATTTCAAAAATGCGCCCGGCCGGGAAGATGCAAATCAAGCGCGGGATATTTAAATCCCGGGCTTGATTTGCAATTCTGAATGCCTATATTTGCAGCCTTAGTTCGAATTAGGCTGCAAGTGTAGACATACCCTAGTATGTATCAGATTGGAGGACTGAATATTTTTCCAAATTTCAAGAAGCTGTTACTTTTCATGGTTGCTATTTTTGAAGTAATGCAGATAGATGAAATGGTGGTTTTCTGTTTAGTAAGCCTGCGTCTATAACTGTGGTGGGACCATAATGCTAGCACACAGTCTTTAGACCATAGTTCTATGGTGCATAGCTTCTGCTATTCAGTTCTATCCAGCATGGTACTAGCTATTCTTACTGGGGATTTCTACTCCCTGAATCAGAATTATAGAATCATAGAATAGTAGAACTGGAAGGGACCTCAAAAGATCATCAAGTCCAGTCCCCTGCTCTCATGGCAAGACCAAGCACTGTCTATATCATCCCTGATAGTTGTCTGTCTAACCTGCTCTTAAAAATCTCTAGTGATGGAGAATCCACAACCTCCCTAGGCAATTTATTCCAGAATTTAACCACACTGGCAGTTGGGAAGTTTTTCCTAATGTCCAACCTAAACCTCCCTTGCTGCAGTTTAAGCCCATTGATTCTGAATGCCTGTTTCCTCAGACAGCTTCCATGTTGTCCCCTAGACTGTATTCCATTCCATTTCCATCTCCACACTTGAGTTAATTTATTAAAATAAATATATGTTCAACGTAAATATTTGCATATAAACTCAACAAGACTTTGACTTGTATTAAATTACAAACTTCCAACCCAATGGCCCCTTCACAGTGGTTTGCTGTTCTCTTTCCACAGCCAGATCCTGGGCCTATCCAGAGGTCTGTTTCCATCTTGCAATCCTTCATGTTTTACAGCAGCCTCTTTCAGACTTTACATTACTGTTTTGTTGACTTCAGTCAATTTTGCCCTCAAATATTTAGTGTTTAATTTTTTCTTAAAGCTCAGATTTAGCAGTGATAGGAACCTTATAAAAATCTTAGAAGGAAAGAAATGGTTGCAGTTGGTTTAACTGAAGGGTGAGCCAGGCTTCTATATTCTAATAGGTGTTTGGACTATGCTACTCTCATATTTGCAGGTGCTCTTCAGCAGCTGTTATTATATCACCTAGGTTGACAATATGACTACTACAAAATACTAGCACTGTAGATGAAATATGGCAGCATTCTTTAAAAGCTTGCAGGTATGTTAAGACAAAAGGGCATTTTGATAAAATGTTGTGATGAGGATATACAAACAGTCTCTTATTTGTTCCCCTCATTTGCTACTAATTGCCAGTAGTCATTAGATAAGATTGGACTGAGGTAAGTCATTGACCTTAGACCATGGATAGTTATCTTTCAGGCATTACTGTATAGTTGACAAAGAACTTTAGTAGAAAATTTGGATACCATTTGGATTCCTAATGAGAAGATAATTCTTTCTTTTAACATTTCATTCAGTTGATCCTCTTTGGAATATTTATCAGTGGAGGTGAATTTGTCTGAAACATGTGGGCAATGAAATAATTGTTACCAGTATCATTGTGGCATTTGATTAAGCCTGACTTACTGGCTGCATCTAGTCTGGCATGATTTTGCGGAAATACTTTTAACGGAAAAACTTTACCGCAAGTATTTATGCAAAAGAGCGTCTAGATTGGCACGGATGCTTTTGTGCAAAAAGTGCTTTTGTGCAAAAACATCCATGCCCAGTATAGATGCGCTTTTGCGCAAGAAAGCTCCGATGGCCATTTTAGCCATTGGGCTTTCCTGCACAAAAAAGTAAGGTGCCTGTCTACACTGGCCCTCTTGAGCAAGAATACTTTTGCGCAAAAACTTGCCAGCTGTCTACACTGGCCACTTGAATTTGCACAAAAGCACTGATGTTCTAATGTAAGAATTCAGTGCTTCTTGCACAAATACTTTGATGCAGGGATAAGCCCTCTTGTATTCTTGCGCAAGAGGGCTTATCCATGCGTCAAAGTATTTGCGCAAGAAGAACTGAATTCTGACATTAGATCATCAGTGCTCTTGCGCAAATTCAAGCGGCCAGTGTAGACAGCTGGCAAGTTTTTGCACAAAAGCAGTCACTTTTGCACAAAATCTTGCCAGTCTAGATGCACCCACTAGGTTTATCATTAAAACTATGAGATTCATATTCCAAAGGTATCATTAATCCCTGCTTTTCTATGTCTAAAACCTGCATTTTAATTTTCATGAGTTTTCTATGGGTTTTATTTCATCTTCACTTAGCTTTTTAAAAGCTAGGAATACCTTGTGTTTGCTGGACAGTATATGATGTGTTGGTTCCATTTCTGTTAGCAGTGGCTTCCATTCAAGTGCAAGTGTACTTACCAGCTATATTCACTAAAACTGTTAGATAGCCTTAAAAACAACCAACCAAGAGTTTGCATATCAGTAATATTTTATAGTTTGGTGGAAACAGTGTGACTTTTGCTGCCTTTCTAGCATTGTTGCCACCATTTCTGAAACCTCCACTCAACTCATCTTTTCATTAGTTTCAAAGTTTCTTCTGTAAACCACAGTATATATATTGTACAATAACCTCTCTACTGGGTGTCTCTAATTCAGGACACCCTTGCTATGGGTCCTGGCAGGAGAAGGCCGAAGCAGCTGTGTACACTCCCCCTCAAACTCCAGCTCGGAGGACAGCAGCACAGTGATATGCTCTGCAGGAGGTTTTTTCCTGCCCTCATATAGTGGCGGGGGCAGTGCATGGGGGTAGGAGGATGCAAAGTGCCAGGTAAGGGCCCTATCCCTATCCCCCTCACTCTCTCCCTGGACTGACAAAATCTTTAATCCAGCAAACCCTGTTTCCCAGGGTTGCCAGATTAAAAAGTTCAAGTGTTTTTCCAAAAACCTTAAGAAAATATTTAAAGAGATATTAGAGGGAAGGAAGAAAAAGGACTATGGGAGGAGAAATTGATCACTGCCGAGTCTCTGTCTCATTATACACACACCCCTTGGGCTAGCCCACCATTGTAGTGTTTCACCCAAAGGGATTTGAAATGCATTCTTGGATGGATATATCGAGAAGTTCTCAATTCATCATACTCTTTTGGATCCCTGTTCAAACATGTTAGTTCTGTAAAACTGGGTGTGACCTTCAGGATTTTGAAGTCCCTTCCCTTTTTAGCCCCTTGCAAGACTTGAAGAAATGTCCTTTGTCTTAAGGATTTGAAGCATTGTCCTTCCTCTTAGGCCTCTTGGTGTGTGTTTCCTTTTACTCTGTAAGTCTTCAGAAATTTTTGGCACTGTTTTCCCTGAAAATATGCGATTCATTGGGAAATCTCCATCTGAAAATATGACATTGCTGGTGAGTTTTGGTGTTCCACCAGCCGGAGGGTTCCCTAGTAAAATCTCATAACTCTTGGTGATTACCCTGAACAATGCCTCATGGTTTTTATTTAAATATGTGCACCATTTTTTCTTAATTTCTAATCATCACTAGAGCCATTATTTTGACATTTCAAACCATAAATTACTCTCCGCCTCCATTTTATACCCCTGCAAATATGTGTGTGGCCCTACACAGTAGTCAGGTTAATAATGACATCAAAATTCACTATTCTTGGTTTAATTCCAATTATTTCAGTATAAGATATTATCCTAAAGACATACAGTCAGGACAAGATCTGAAAGTAATATAAAGATATGGATTTCTAGTATCTACTGAATTGTTTATAAACATGGAAGGATTTGCCTCTTGTCCTACTATTTGCCACCTGGGCACTCCTACGTATCCCTCTGTTCTGACTCCTAACCATTGGCAGAAATGTTTAGGGGTAGAACATCTAGAAATGTGGATAGAGCAATAGACTGAACAAATGAGTGGCTTATGGTTAGGCACTCGTCCTCACTGTACTGGATGTTACACAGTTACTTTTCCCATAATAGAGAGACTGAGCATCTGCATAAACTCAGCTCTATTAAGTACCAATATATTACTTTGGATTTAATAGATTTTTTTTGTTATTTTTTCTCAGTTTACTCTTTAGTTATAGCCATCTTAATCTGAGCTCTGAATCATATAATAGATCACCAAATTTGTGTAATGCTGCTTTTGATGTGCCTAATGTGATGAGGCTAAAAAAATAGTCATTTATAGATTCAGTAAACAGTGAGATCACTCCTGGCCTTTTTGCACAAAGGCTTTCTAGTTGGAAAACCCTATTAAAGACTTCTAAATGGCTAATACAGTCCCTCTGTGTGTTGGTACTACAGAAGGTCAAGGAACTCCTTTTAGTCAGTATTGAGATTCACTTTGTAGTGGCATTTCAAAAAGGCTGGAAGAGTTGCCCTGTACTACACTCTCTTTGTAATCGCTAATTTCAGGTCTCTTCAGGGAAATTAATTTCACAGCATATGTTGTGTAAATAAAAAGTGTTTTGGGAGGGGGTTTCATTAAGGCTTTCCACAATAATTGCAAAATTGACATTTTACTTAAATCATTTTTAGAATGAACAGCAAAGAACAACTTCTAAAATAAAAATCCAATAAAAACATTAAAATCAAATCGTATTTAATAATTTAAATATTCAAATTTTGCTTTACTTTGCTAGAAGTTGTTAACCCTTTATTTGATTTTTTTTAACATAAATGACAATGGGAAATGGTGCAGGATGTAGAGTCACTGCAGTGGTGTCCACCCTCCATGGATCATAGGGAGCATAGCTCAGAAGTATCTCTGGCTATAAGGGAGGTGTGTGGGTGTTTGGATTATTCCTTCAGAAAAAAAGAAATGGGCACATGGGATACTGACACACTGAGGATATATTAGGAGTTGCTCTGCAACTGGGGAAGAGGATTGTGTGCCCTCCACTCCCTCTGTGTCTCATGGATATCCCTCGTTCTTAGATGTGTTTATTCCAGCTATGTGCTAGTAAAAGGATTTTCCCTATGGAGCTATTTAACTGGGAAGACCTATAAATGCAAACACATTTTACTTGGAACATATTTTTAAAGGGGATGTTGTGAGGCAAACAGAGAGGCGGGACTTCACAAGGTCCATGTGCTCAAGGAATTTGTCCTATATGTGGTTTAATCTGCCTCTATTTGGATAACAAGATACTGAATACTTAACATGCACATGGAGTTCAGCATCTTACCCTATGTAACAAGGCATCCTCATATTCCAGGTCAAGCCTCCACTTTTAAACCTGGGTGCACAAATCAGCACTGAGGCATTTACAGCTGGCGTGTGGGCACCTAGGGATAGGTCTACACTACACTTTTGCATCAGCACAGCTGCACCACTGCAGGATGTCTGGTGACGATCCTCTAAGCCAGCCGTGGGCATCAGGGTAATCCACTGACAGGCCATGAGACAGACAGTTTGTTCCCATTGAGCAGCCCCGGCAACTCTCAGTGGCTGAGGTTCACTAATCCCGGCTAATGGAAGCTGTGGGAAGTGGCGAGGACCACAGGGATGTGCTGGAGATTTCCGCCCAGCTCACATTCACTGAGAAAGGTGAACTGCAGCCACTGGAAGGAGTTGTAGGGGTTGTGCCTGCAGATGTCTTCCAGTCCGCCAGCGAATTACCTAGATGGGCCATGTCCACAAGGGAGAGAGAACTCTCCCATTGGCTTAATATAAACCCACCTTCATGAGCGGTGTAGATATTATCAGTGGGAGAAACTCTTCTTCTGATATCACGCTTTGTTCCTGGAGTATCGTAGTTATACCAAAGTACACCAAGTGTGTAGTACAGACCAAGTTTAAGTCCCTTTTGGAGTTTCCAAATGCAGGAACAGGCACCCTGACTCATGCACAAGCTCAAAAATTGGACTCATAATATCAGTTTTCCCTCTTGGCTCATGCAGTATCTCAGGAATCTATAAAACAAAGCAAAAAATAGATGATATCAGTAAACCTCAATGAGCAAAAGGCTGCCCTCAGATTCATGCACATAATTTCCAGTGACCTCAATAGGATGTGTTTGTATATATCTTGAGGTTGGAATTTGACTTATTTTTACACTTGGTACCCAAGGCTCTGTTTATATATGCCTATTATTGGGGTGTAAAGAGGAAGGGTTATACAATGAATATAAAAATTAAAAAAAACTGGTACAACTCTCTCCACTGAACAGCAACAAAAATCCCCCTACCCATTGTGTCCTATTATTAGCTAAGGATGTAGCATCCATAGCAGGCCTTGCCATTTTAAGAACTATCTTCTCAAAAATAGCTTTTGTTTTTAACTTATGAAAACTACATTTTATTAATCTCTACATTACCAAGAATGCAGAACTTGAAACTATATCAGAAACCTTGACAGTATATTATACCAGGGAGTGACAATTTAAAAAAAAAATCCAGTTCCAAGTGTAAGTTTAAAAATGTAACTAAAAGCCTTCATCAAAGTTTAAAGAGCTTCTTGCGCTTTTAGCATTTGCTTATTCTGATTTATTGACAATGACACACCTAGCAACAGTCATCTTTGCTGAAGCAGTGGAGTAATGGACTTTAGAAAAAAGGGGGAAAAACAAGTAGGTGCAGCACACAGGAGAGAGGCCGCTGATTACAGACCACTAATTTGTTATGCACTCCGGCAAATCAGCAGTGATTCATATGACAAATAAGGAGAAAAAATTAACAGCTGTCATGTTGTGATGTGTTAATTTCCTGACAGTCTCTGCACTGAAGCCAATTACTGATTTAAGGGCAGGGAGAGAGAGCCCTGTTCAAGCTTCTAATTAGGCTTCTTCAAGACTAAAAGGATAAAAGCAAAAATAAGAGCAAGAGAATGAAGCAGGTAGCCACAGCTTCATAAAGCACGCATGCTTTTAAAGCCCCAGTTAAACAGCTTTAAGCTTAAGTGTGTTTAAGATAAGAATTTAGAAACAGTTATTCACTTTTATCCATGACCCTATGGTTTAGTCTTTTGTGTAGTAATTGGGAGATACAGCAAGCCCTAGGGTTTGGATTGCCCTCCTCATGCAGTAGTCTAAACTCCTACATGTAATCTACTAATAATACCTTTGTTTACCAATGTCAACACCCATTCATCACTGAGCTTCAGACAAAAACTCTATAGGGACATCAAAAAGTGCCCTGCTTCCTATGGGGGATACTGTAGCTATTAACTTGAAGGACTCAATTCAGCATCCCCTACTCATACAAGTAGTCCTGATTCTGCAAAGTACTGAGTGCCTTCCCATAAAAGAATAAGTAACATCTGGTAGGACTAGGTACAGTGTAAGGGATGAGCATAAAAGTCATCTGAGCTGGAAAATGCTGAGAAGGTAGGTATTTCAGAAACACCTCGCAATCTTGCTTTGAAAAGAAATCAATGTGCCCAAATAACTCAAAGCATTGTCCCCCAAACTGTCATTGAAACAGGCCAATCAAGTCAGTTGTGAGAACAAATGTTTCAATAAAGTAACTGAAATGTTAAGACAGAGCTGATCTTATTTAAGGTAACAGCTAAAAAATGGGAATTCCGGTGCTCTATTTTTGACTCACCCATTAACCTGCATCATAAAATTATTAACCTTCTGCAAAGAGCATTTTTTCCTCTATTGGCATTTAGTCAGATGAAAGTGATATGCAAACATAAAACTGCAGAAATTAGTCACCAAAAAGGAAGCATGGATTTCCTCCAAGGAGAAGCAGTGATTTCATCCACATAATATTTTCCACTTTTTATTTCTTTTTCAGGTGGTCATGTAGGGGCACTTTACAGGTGGTTGCTGGCATTCATTAGATTTTTCAGAACTCCCCTGTGCTTCCTAAAAGCCAATTATAATACAATTTTTGAAAAAATTCACTTGAATGATAAAATGTGTAGCCATCTCTTATTTTTGCATTATGGCTCCCTTTATTCAGATAAAATACAGGTTTCTTTTGCTTCAGGAGTCCACAAAAAATAATAGGGAATTTTGGAGAACAATGACACCCCTAGAAACTCAGCTGCACATATGAAGCAATTTGCAAACTCACTGAATGAATACTGGAAGGTAAACAGGCCTCAGAGCAGAAGCACCTGAATGGAAAATCCAGGAGCCCTTCTGTGAGGAAGTTTTTCCTCTGACATTAGTGGGAATTGAGTAAGGCCTTAAAGAAGGAGCAGCTTCTCGCTGCTGACTTTGCCTGCATTTAGGCCCTGGTTCAGCCAGCAAAACACTGAAATATGAGTTACACACATGCTTAAGTGTTTAGCTAAGGAGGGTAGGGCTTGTTCTAAAAAATAATCAACTACACAGATATTTTTCTTAAATATGGTCTGGAGACTTGCCCATGTCCCTTTAGGGCTATGGCATGACAGCAGTACATTAGAGATTGAGTGATGTGCATCCTGTTCTAGGGATGTTAAATATCGGTTAATTGAATAGTCGTGTAACCTCATGAATTTTTATCGGTTAGTGGACTATAGGCTCTGGGGTGGTGCTGGCAGCCACTGTATCACAGGCAGCAGAGCACGGTGCCAGGTGGGAGTTGTTCTGTGAAGGGAGCCGGTTTAAAAACCAGCTCCCCTCATGGACCAGCTATCTGTCACCCAGTGCTGCTGCCTCTGATAAAGAGGCAGCAGCTTGATGTAGCAGCAGCCCCTGTCTAGGGCAGGTCTGAGATCTGGACCTGGTGTGAGCTAGAACTGAGCTGGGCTGGCTGCCCGCCCAGCTCCTAATACACTTTAAATGCAGAACCACAGCAGGGGTAGGTCCCAGACCCAGTGTGAGCCAGGAATGAGCCGGGCTATTGGCCAGCCTGCTAAAAAATTTACTGGCAAGTGTAAGGTGGGAGGAGGGAAGGAAATGCGTGTAGTTCATAGCATTCACCTATACGTTTTTATTTATGGGATAATCAGTTAATCGACTACATTATTAAATCCCTATCCTGTCCAGCTTCTTCATTGATATGCTAAGCAGGAGAAGAGCTTTCCTGTGCTTTCTTCTCCACTGATAACCCACTGATTTGAGACTCTGAGGGAGGACCAGATGTGCTGAAATAGTGTAAAAAAGACTATCCTTCTTAGGGAATCTACTGTCTAATCTGAGTACTTTTCTGCCACTACTTTATTGTCAGACTCTGTTAAGCAATCACTTTTTGTTGGCCCTTTGAGTGAGTATCTAAGACAAACGTCTGCATTCTTTGTATCTTTCATGATTTGCATGGGCTCTTACCCTTCTATAAAGGAATGCTACATATTTTAAATGCACAGATGTTGTTGCTTTTAATGGAAATTTCTTATTTTAGTTTTTTTTCATTACAAGTTTTAAAAGGTATACTATAGTGAGAGAAAATAAGACCTTTATGGTGTTGATTTTGCCTGTGACTTCACCCTTAAAAAGCAATTCAGCCTCTAGACTTGCTCAGTCCTGATCTACTGTCAATTTAATTGAAATATGTCTTCACTGAGCATATTACCTTTTTTGGGGAGGAAGATAATTAAGTGAATTAAGCTTGTGCAATACTTATCTTATCACTGTCCAAGCTAGTCTATGCTTTATTGATTTATAATGCCCTTCATAAGCACAAAGATGCTCTACATTGTTTTATGCATAAGGAATGTTTCAACCACCCCTAAAGTGCAGCCACCTCTGGAGTTTCACAAGGAAGTTTCACAAGGAAGAGCAAAATTGCTGAATAGCAGAGGCTTGAGGAAGAATAGTGAAGTATAACTTATCTACTATGGAAAAAAAATGGGGTGACTGCATTTCAGTAGAGGTTGAAACATCGTTGTGCATACAGTATTGTAGAGAACCCAATCAGCTGCAGTTGCAAATGATAGATTGTAGATGTCTATCCTCTTTGAGGCCAAATCACATACAGCAGTCAGCAGTTAAAAAGCCATCATTTGCCAGCAGTCCACAGAGGTTTCTATGATAATATATCTTCCACCAGCCCACCCCCTCACACACATATTTTTCGGTTAGGAAATACCTGTCTTACGTCAGATAGTATTGTGTGGGAACTGGTTGCAAATGCAGAGTTTTAAAAATGTTTTTCAGACATTTTAATGTCAGTTGTTTACTCTAGCAGTTAATTGTGCCTCTAGCCAACTGCTTGGGCAAAAAACAGACTGAGTTGAAAATACCTGATGAACTCTTTTAAGAGTTTCTGCTTCTGTTCATACCAGTAATAGTAGGCCAAATCCTGAAGTCCTTATGCAAACGGAGATTGTGCTTTTGAAAGCAGTCCAGGACTACTGGAGCCCCAGGAGAAACATTCTGCCTCCTGGAGTTCCTGTGCATTCAAAGCTAGAATATTCATTGCTACAGCTCTTCAGGAGGCAGCATATTGAGAAGAGACAGCCCTGTACCCCCCTTTAGGAAGTAAGGAGAGGGCTGTCTCAGTGTTCATCCTGACCAAAAGGACTACAATTGTGGCTGAAGCTTATATAGGTTCTCTGAGGAAGGGTCCTTACATATTCACCCCAACTTAGACTTATACAAAAGTAAAGCACAGTCTGGCTCTTACGACTTATTGAGTCCTAAAACAGGCAAATCAGTCATTATTTGAATGGGGATTTTTCCTCAGTCATCAAGTGAAAACTGTGGTATTTGGCTAAATGTTTGTATCAAATATAGCCTTCCCCAAAATCATGAATTCCTGTTTTAAAAATATTTTTTCCGTATCACTTTTACTCAGCCCCTTCTGCACACGCTTACCATTAACACTTTTGGTCAGAGATATCTGGAAATGTATTTTATCGTCAGTAATACTTTCAAGCTGACTCATATTCTTAACCCACTCCAAGGTACTGGGATGAAGAGCATGGTCATGGGTTACTAAACACTGGATTTGAAAAGAAATATGAGGCACTTAAAAGTATCAGAGCACATTTTGCAGTGTGCTTGATATCTTACATGTGGTCTTGTGCCACAGCCTGCATTAAAAGCAATTAATAATATCACCTTCTATGCATGAGGAGCACTTGTGGATTTCACCTATTCTATATGTTTTACTTTCTTATGATGATGAATAAATTAATCCCATTAATACATAATTACCTTTAGGTTGAAAGGTGAAGTCTAACTTAACCAATTTACTGTTCTGTAGCTGGTTTAACGCGGATCATGTGATTTTAATTTTTTCCATATGACCAGGTGACAAAAAAAAAAGGAAAATGCACAGATTAATTTCATTCTTTAACCTTCCTAATGCATCTGCTTGCTTGCATCGAGTCGCAGACAGCAGATCATCACATGATTTATAGTAGTGACCGCTGCCTGCATCTCTCAGGCTAATGACACATACACTAAAGTCATTGATTTGTATGAATAGCCTCCGCTCTTCATTTATCACAATTTAATGTAAGAGTTTGCAATGCAGAAAAAAAATTTCACATGGGAAGCATGGACTCATAGGCCTGACCGCTAAGCAGTTATGAATCATTTGCAGCTTTTTAATATATAGACTGTTCTATTCCTGAAAATGCCCTATAAGGTCATATTTCCTTACAGAACGTCACTACAATTAAACCCCAAAAGCAGATGTTTTCAGATAAATTACATATGAAGAATTACCAAGTGAACCTTTTGTTAACTCTCTCTCTTCTTCTTAATGCTCCATACAAAACCACATTTATCACTGGTGTAAACTGGGAAAATTCCATTCACATTGGTGGAGTTGAGTGTGGTTATGTTAATTGTGAATTTGGCCAATAAACATTATTAATTTGCCTGTCAACTGCACAGAATTATAATAAGAATACTGAGCTAAATCCAGTGAGGTGCTGAAGATCTCTGGATGTGGCCAACTATCTTTTTTAAAAAGGCAACTTTATAACACTAGTGTATGCTAGTAATAATCTAAAATACCACAGTAATACACTTGTGAAATATACTATTTGGGACCATTATAGTACAAATGAATTTTAATAGGAAGAATTTCCTAAAAAAACATGTAAAATAATTTCACACAATTATTTACCTTTTAATGCAGACTGATGAAACCCATTCAGTTGTAATCCCTATTTTAGTTTATCACAGAAGATGCATGGTTATAATATCTACAAATTAACAAAATGTAGTGATATATAACATTAATTAGACTGTTTCCATGAAACATTAATTTTAGAAGATCAAGTGAATCAATGATCTTCTTACCTGGCAACCTCTATTTGGGTATGTAATTTTTAAAAAAAATTGTGGGTCAGGCTCCCCAAAATTACACCCTGGGGTGCTCCAGCCAGAATGGGCAGCATTGTCCCTGCCAGGCTCATCGCTCTATGGGCAGGGGAGCTGCTCCAGCCCTTCCAGACCCCCAGTTAACTACATAACGAGTAAGCATCACCCATTAAGGTACACATCGTAGCTCACTTTCATAGGATACCACATATGATCTTACACTGTGTCTTCTTGACATGCTATCTCTTCGTGCTGTAATTTGGGGTGGGGCAGATGAGAATGTGCTAGGCACTTCCCAGTACAGATGAAGGGCCAGGATCCTGAAAAGTATGGCAGACTGTCTTGGCTTAGAATTGCTTGTGAGACTCTGTTTACTTTCAGTAAGTGGGCCAGTGTCTGATATCACACGTTTGAAGTAACATGAAATATCATAGCCAATCCCTGTTTTTAAATATGTAGTTCTATTTCTAAGTCCATTTTTCTGCACTGGGGAAAAGAAGTCTATCTTACATATTTATGTATATAAATAAGATATTGCAGGTTGTGATAGGTTATCTGCATTTTTAGGGATGTTTCATGAAATGCTTGCCAGGAGTTCACCACTATGCCATGTGATGTGGCAGTTGCTAATATACTGTAACTATACTTTCCTACTGAGTGGCAGAGGAAACAGGTATATAAAATATGCATAAATGTCAGTACATCTGTTAATACGTCCCTAACAAAAGAGTAAAATTCATTGTTTTCTTCTACAATTTTCTAACATTTCTTCCATCTGCTGCTAATGTGTATATAAGCAACTTAATGCATTACATATACATGCCTCTAAATAAACTGGTCTGTGTAACGTATTCAATACATACTGACATCATCTCAGTTTTGTATCTGAAAAATTAAATAGAAGGCTTTAAATCCCTAAACAACTTATATTTTTAAACAGAGAGGTTGAGAATTAATAAATAAATAACAACATTTTAGTGAGAAGGGGTGGCCGCTCACAGATCAAAAAGGGGAAGGACCAACCCTTCTCCCAGCCCTGGGTCCTGAGCCTAGCCCTGCCCCTTTATCTGCTTAGAAGTCAGGGGGTGGGAGTAACTGTATAAAAGCCCAGGCCAGGAACTCAAGTCAGGCCCCAGCTGCAGAGGAAGCAGAGACCTTGCCTAGGCTTCCAAGCTGGGAGGCCACTGAGGACCTAGCAGATGCTGAGGAATAGCTCAGACTGCCAGGCCTTCAACCTGACAAGGAACCCGAGGGTTCAGACCCTAACAACCCAGATGACCAGCCATGGAGCCAGGTATATCCTGAGGGGGAGTCCAGAAGTGGCTGTGGGGAAGTTGACAAGAGTCAGGCTGACTCGATTGTCCTATAGAGAGTCAATGTGTTGTGGGCCGGATCCCAGCTGACCCCAGTGTCAGTCAGCCCTGCCACTTCCAGGGTTCTGGGCTGGGATGCAGTGGAGTAGGGAGGGCCTGTGTTTCCCCTGACATCCCAGTCCTTGGATGGCAGTCTCCACCTTGCAACCACAAACTACTTTGACTGTCTACCCCACCCTGTGCTAGGACCTGGGATCACCTGGCAACCACAAACTGCTTTGACTATCTGCTCCACCTTGTGCTAGGGCCTGAGGAATACTTCAGTATATGTGGGCATTCATTAACAGATCTTCAAGTGGCTGTTTTGTTGCAGAACAATTCCACAAGCCAAATACTCAGGAAAGGACTGGAACTACAGCTCATTCACAAGTGTGATATTCATGCTAATGGATTAAATAAAGATACAGGATGGCTGGGACATTATCAACCTACCAAACAATGAAGGTAACAATGATTCTTTGTCTGTATTGTATCTGGAGTTAGTATTCTTCTCTGTTGCCAACTAACAGTTCTTATCTGCCTCTTTTGACTGTCCAGTCTGTAGGTGCTTATAGACTCTTTGTTTTTCCTGTTACATTCCTGCTTGGCTTTCCCCTTGATATTTTTATACCCACTATCTTTTGTTTTCCCCCTTTCCCATTTTTTCCTCCCTCCCCTTCTCCCCATTTATTTTAGTTCTGGACATCCAACACTCTGGTCATCTGAAGAAGTGGGCAGTTCCCAGGAAAGCTCATGAAACCATCTATGTGTTTTGTTAGTCTTTAAAGTGCTACTAAACTATTTCTTGTTTTTTAAGTTTATCCTAAACACTACAGACTGTATTTTTTGCCTGTCCTGCCCTTTATTAAGGGCCTGGACTTAAAAGGGACCACAGAGTGGTTGTTTTATGTGTCTGGCCTAGACCTGGGACTAGGCTTACATAGACTGGAAATGGGGTGGGTGCCGGCACAAGCTTAGGCCTGAACCCCGGGACTGAGCCAGTTGGCTTATAAACAGATAAGGTACATTTCATCTTGGATATTAGCCTTTCCTCACATTATGAGATACACAGACAAATATTATTTCAGATGAGTAAACTTGGGGCACAGAAATCACTCAATGGCTCTAGAAAAATCATTGTAGAACATAAGATAAAATCTTGTCCTCATGGAACTGAGTGACAAAACACCCAATGACTTGAATGGGCCAGGTTTTCAGTTCTAGATGATAAGAAACCTGGCTCTGCTTTAATAATACTGCTCACTTCTTCTACTCTGACACTTCCAAAGTCTTACTAGCTGTGGGTTGCTGTGGTGGAAACAGAATCATTTGTTGTTCCTGAGCAGCATTCCAGAAATCCTACAAAGGCGGATAGTCATTCCTCCAAGTTTTATTCTTCCCAGGCCTTCAAGCTAATAATGTCCTGCATTTGGGAGGAGTCAAGAGTATCATGTCTGTCTTTGTTAATCAATGCCTTTGTTCTTTTCTTTCTGTCTTTCACACCATACCGCACTGAGCACTGTACTGTCTGAAAACTGAAAGAAACATTAAATGATTATTCTACATATGTAAATGGTAGAGACAGCAGAAATATCCAGAGCACTCACTACAACTAGTGTAAAATCTGTTCTTTTAAATATTACTGGCCTCAAAATAATGCTTGCCACACAATGCAGGCTGTATATGTGGTGTTACTTTGTAACCACTGCAAAGCTTTTGAATTGAAAATATGTCCTTAAGGACATGTCTACATTAGAGAGAAGATCGACCCCTGGAGGTCGATCTTCTAGCATCTAATAAAGTGGGTCCAATGTAGACCTGTAAATTGAATGCTGAGGGAAGCCCTCACTGATGTCTAATACTCCTCATTCTGTGAAGAGTAAGGGAAGTTGGCAGGAGCGTGCGCTCCCATTTGCCTCCCTCCATTTGCCTCCCTCTCTATGAATGCTGCCATGGCTCGGCTTAAGGTAAACCCACTTTGCATAGCTGGAGTTGCATACCTTAAATGACCTGTCTGGTCTAGTATAGAGGAGAAGAGTAGGTTCTCAGATCCCCATCAGGCAGACTGCCAAGGAACTGGGGGAGGTTTTGTCACAATTTTGCCAAAATCCAACATTCTTCATGAAGCATTTTTTATGAATCAACTAATTCTAAAAAAATGTTTTTTTGAATTTTTCTGACCAGCTCTAGTTAGGACTAGACAAACAGTATGCCCCCCCCCCCAAAATCCTATCACTATGGTATTTCCGTGCCACTACAGTGCGTCCAAGTAACCAGTCACCACTCCAGCACACATAGCATAGGATTATGTAGAAAAATGCCTTTAAATAGTGCTTAGGATCTGAGCTTTGGGCCTAGGTTGTGCACTGTACACCACAGGGGTGTCAAAAGCAGAGAAGCATCAAAACTGCTCTTCTTTAAATAGGCTGCCCATAGCTTGTAAGGGCTCTCTGGCAGTCTAGAACTACTAGAGTTCAAGCGTGCTACGGGCAAGTTTCCTTTCTCTTAGCCCAGCCCAGCTGTAGGAGCTGCCACAGTGGCCCTACAAATTCTCCACTAGCTGGATCTACCACATCTATGAATGCTTTTCACCTTTGTTTTGGTGCAAAGCAGCTACTACACGTCAAAGAATGTTGGTCTTAGTGTATACTATCATATGTACAATGGTGCAGCTACATGAGAAAAGGCTGCAGGGAAAGGCCTATTGAAGCTAATGCTGACATTATATTAATTCAAGCTGTTGGGTGGAATATATAATGATAACATTTTAGCACTCCCCTCTAATTTCTATTGAATAAGATAAACTTCACTTTCTATTCTGAATTGTGCTATCATGTTCTTGTCCCCTTCCACATCAGAGTTGGCAGCAATTTGTGTTCAGTAAGTGATTCTTCACACTATAATATATGATAGTTCTGTAAGATGTGTGTTTAAATATTGACTTGTTCATGGTTAGCAGGTTTAAAACTAATAAAAGAAAGTTCTTCTTCACACAGTGTGTAGTCAACCTGTGGAACTCCTTGCCAGAGGAGGCTGTGAAGGCTAGGACTATAATAGAGTTTAAAGAGAAGCTGGATAAATTCATGGTCAGGGGATAAAATGGTGTCCTTGGCCTCTGTTTGTCAGAGGCTGGAAAGGGATGGCAGGAGACAAATCGCTTGATCATTGTCTTCGGTCCACCCTCTCTGGGGCACCTGGTGCTGGCCACTGTCGGTAGACAGGATACTGGGCTAGATGGACCTTTGGTCTGACCCAGTACGACTGTTCTTATGTTCTTATGTTCTTATGGGTTATAGGTTGATGGTAGAAGCATTGTATAAACAAGGAAAAATTAAGTCTGCTTATAAATTTTTGAGTGTTTTGGAATCTTAAATGAAAAGCATTTAATTATATAAGTCCCTATCCTGCAAGAATCTTACCCACATGAACAATTTTTACTTCATGTGCACAACATTACTCTTGTATGCATTTTCAGAATTGGAGCTTAAATGTCAGTCAGTATTATTATTAATAATATTTAGGAAAATAAACATAGGGTTGTCAATCTTAACTTTGAACATCCAGACTCTTGGTGTCTGTTTATCTTTGGAATTTACCAATCAGAATCTAAGCTCTAAGACACCATTAGCAAGATATTTGCAAGTGTAAGTTTCATTTCAAATATATTTATTAAAAATTACACAATGCTTATTGTTTAATCAGGAGATTGGAAATTTTGCCTTTTCATCAGTTGCAGTCTCTAGGGTACATCTGTCTTGAGCGTCTCTCCTGAGAACAAACACTAGAGGGTTTGGAGCTATGTTAATTATTTGAGACCTTTAAAAACCCCTATTATTTACTTGGTAAAATATGTAATTTCATTAGATAATTATTTTGTATTTTCCTCCTCTTCTGGGTTTCTCATACCGTTTACATTGATTATTTATTATTCATATTGAAGGTATTCATTGCTGTAGCGTTTGGGTACCAATGGTTCCTTCAAGAGAGAGTTTAAAAAATTGGCCATGCTTCAGCAAGACACTTGAGCACATGTGTAATTTTAAGCACATCGGTATATCCTTAAAGCCTTATTCCTTCTCTAATCTTTCCGCTGGACCCAGCCCATATGATGTTTGATTCCCTCCCCACAATGCACCTGGGAATTGCCTGAAAACTGGCAATGTAGGTCCTCATGGCCATCCCTTCTTACTGCTTGCAGACATCTACTGCAGCTCCTTGCTGGCTCTTAAGAGCCACATGTAAAGAAGCCATTAGCTGTGCACAGCAAGAAGTTTTATTGGTCCTACAAAACTCGGGAACTATGCTACATATTATTAAGTGCCATCTTTTGGCACCTTTATATATTAGCTAACTATTTACATATATACAACATTTCTTGTTGTTGTTCTGTATAATACAGAGCATTCTCTGACTGAGCAGCAAATAGTTACATAGGATAGAATTTAAATTCCATGCAAAAATGAAATTAAAAGAAACAGAATGAAATCTGGATGGAAATTAGGGTTGCCAGGCAACCTATTTTTGACTGGAATGCCTGGATGAAAAGGTGGTGCATTGTTGCCTGTGCTGTTAAAAGTCCCGTTGGTGATTCAACAGGACTAAGTCAGGTTTCCTATCTGTCCTAGCTCTGTGCAACTCCCGGAAATTGCCAGTATACCCCTGCAGCCGCTAGTTGCAGGAGTGTCCAGTGAGACTTTGAATATTGCCTCTGCTCTGAGCACTAGCTCCACAGCTCCCATTGGCTGGAAACCATGGCCGATGGAAGCTCTGATGGCTGTGCCTGTGAGTGAAGGCTTCATGCAGAGACCCCGGCTGTCCCTGTACATTGGGGCTGCAGGGACATACCAGCTATTTCTGGGAGCAGCCAGCCCCAGCTGGAGCTTAACCCCTTCACCACTTCTGCACCCCAACCCCTTGTCCGAGCACACAACCTACTCCCAGAGGTCATACTCCACACTCACTCCCTCATCCCAACTCCAGCAATGAGCTCCCTACTGTACCCAACCTCAATCCCAACCAAGAGCCTGCATTCCCAGTCAGAACCCTTTCACTCCCCTGCAGTCCAATTCCCTGACATGGCCCAGAGACTCCCTTCTACATGCTAAGCCCCCTCTGGCCCTATCCTGGAACTTGTACCCTATGCCCCAGCATGGAGCCCTCTTCTTACACTCCAACCCCTGGGCCTCAGCCCAGAATCCCTTCCTAGACCCCAAATCATTCATCTGCAGCCCTACCACAGAGCAACCCATAGTGGGAGCCATCACCCCCTCGTACCACAACCCCTTGCTTGCCCCTTCTGAGCTCCCTTCTGCATCTAAATCCCTCATTCCCTGACCCAGCCAGAGCCATCATCCCCCTCCTGCACCTGAACTCCTGCCCCCGCCTGGGGAAAATAAGTGCGTGAGTGAGAGTAGGGAAAAACAACTGACCGAGGGAGCGGGATTTAAATAACATGACCGCCGCTTTTTTTCCGGCTTGGGGAAAAGTCGGAAAAAAGCGTCTAGACTGGCGCGATCCTCCGGAATAAAGCCCTTTTCCGGAGGATCTCTTATTCCTACTTTCAGGTTTTATTCTTTCGGGTAGGAATAAGAGATCCTCCGGAAAAGGGCTTTATTCCGGAGGATCGCGCCAGTCTAGACGCTTTTTTCCGACTTTTCCCCAAGCCAGAAAAAAAGCGGCGGCCATGTTTATTTAAATCCCACGGGGGATATTTAAATCTCCCATGGATTTCCCTATTCTGAAGTTTGAAATTAACATGCCTCTTCCAGAGAAGGGGCCAATGTAGATGTAGCCTTACATTTACTAATGTAAGTAACCTAGTGGACTATATACACGTTTGCCTGACTTGTTGCAGGATCAGGGTCTAGATCATATTACATAGACTGAAAAGGGACATATTAAGGTTGCACGGATAACCTTAACTTTGCCATTTCCATAACAGAACAGCAGCTCTGTAAAGCCTTATCTACATGCCTAAATTTTAGGGAATTACTCATGTGCCTGAATCATTGGAGGACAAAGGGAATTTTTTTTATTATAGGCTTACATCCTATATCACAAATAAAAACATAAAATCAACATTTTTATAAATCTTCACATATGCATATCAGCACATTGCAATATTTGTTACTCTTTGTGCTAGTTGCTTTATGTTAGTGAAACACTAAAGTTTTCTTCTTTTATACATTCTTGTAAAATACACAACAGAACTGTTATTCCTATTGTTCAACTATTAAAACAATATAAATAACTTATAATAAATTCAAAAATATTATCTAGTCTTTCACTGAGAGTTTTGTCCTTAAAAATTTCAATGGCTGAAAAATGTGCACAACATGCTGTACCCACATGATCCGTATTTGCAGAGACAAACAGGTGACTGCACATAATGCCAACCATTTGTGTATACAAGTTTCCCTATCCTTAGATAATTATATTATTGTGGTGGCGAAGCTTGTGTCCCTCAGTGAACTTCAGAACTATGTTGTCTGGACACAGAACTATGTTGTCTATGATTCTATGACACATGGCAAACAGTTCTGAGGTGAGATTCCAGACTAAGCATGGTTCAAATTTTTCAAGACCCCAACAGAAGATGAAGTATATTCAAGGCTTGTCAATTCTTTGTGGCTGTGAAGGTGGATAAGGGCTGCAGCAAGATGCACAATTCTGATTGTCTTGGAATCTGCTGCCACCATTCTGTGATGTTTTCATTTTAAAACTAAATTCACTAGGACTGTTATTACCAACCTTGCTGGTAATAGAACAGCTGACATCAATCCTTATAAACAGTTGGAGGATGACTTGGAATCCACACTAGCTCTTTTCTCACTTGCCTTTCATAGCATGGGACTTTCATTCAACATTGGTAAGACATAGGGTGCATCTACACTGCAATGTTATTTTGAGATAACTAGCATTATTTTGAAATAATAATGTGAGTATCTACACAGCCATTCCATTATTTCAAATAATTTCAAAATAATGAACGGCTTATTCTGAAATCTGTAAACCTCATTCTATGAGGAATAATGCCTATTCCAAAATAGCTATCTTGAAATAAAGCATGTGTGGATTCCCACTGCTGTTATTTCAAAATAGCCCCTCACCAAGGCAATTCTAAGTTATTCCTCCGTAGTGCCTCCTGGGGCTCTAAATCGAGAGAGCACATCTACATTAGGGAAGCCTGCCTTGGACTAATTGCTGGCTATCAAGATAAGAGAAATGATCAGTATTTTCTGGGGGTTCACCATTGATGCCAATTTGTGAGCAAACCGGCAATTTGTGCTAGGACATGCTTGGATCACCTTAGTCTTACCAATGCTCAATAGATAAGGATACACTGTGTTAGCGTATCTTTTAGAAGTTGCTCTATCATACTTCTATTGTCAGGGAGCTGTGGACAAAAACTAAGATCCTGGTTTACAATGCAGTAATCATCCCCATTCTTCTTTATGAATGAGAAAAACGTGTAACATTCTGAAACCATTTTAAATGTTTGGTGTGGTACCAACATTGGTGAATGGAGTAGGAGGGGGGTTAACACCATTTTCTGGACATTCCAGTCATTCTATCAGCTACAGTCTTTTCTCTGTAGTTGTCTTTCGTCATACACATTCTTGTGGAAGCCACTGTGCCTAGAATCTTAAGCCCATTGTGAATTCTTATTATGTCTTGTGAGCCAGTCCACTCATGAAAATGTCTGAACATATTTATGGATGTATATGACAACAGATTGTGTCATTGTTCTCTTCAAGTCATACAAGAGAACGCAGAAAAGATTCAGCCTTTTAATGGATACATGGTTATTGTATCCATTCCCCTTTTGATGGTATAGTCTACAGAAAGGAAGTTTGGGCAAGATATCCTGCAGCGGCCATTTTGGTTGGGAGAAGAGACATTGCTAAAAAGATGAGGTAAGTGAACATAGACAAAAGCCAAGTTGCCCACTTATCTCTCTGTGGATTCTTAGTGCTGGACTGATACCTGCCATGTTGTTGCCCTATCGGATATCACAAGAGTATTGGGAGAGACAGCAAAATAGAGTCACCTTCTGAGCTCCATGGTGCCACTGATGTGTTTTCATAGCTATCATACCCACTCGGAGCTCTTCCATTTATTTTATTGGACTGTAGATGCTTCAGCTTGGATGTCATCATCCCCAGGGACACTGATGGTACATTTTTGAAGCCTGCTAAGGATAGAGCTATTCCTGTAGATAAAGAAATTGAATAGCTAAGTCGGAGTGTGCATAACTACTTGTATCAAGAAGACAGCTAGAAATCGGGCAGTCAAACCTAATGGTCAGAGAAGACAGGTGTCCAGGCATGGAGGTTATTTGAGAGTGAAGTTGAGTCTGAGTTAAGAATCAGGGCCATGGGACACCAAAGAACAAAATCAAGAGCAGAGCCAAGGGTCCATATGAAATGAAGCACCAGATTCCCCATCCGTGCTATAGAAGTGAATGGATGTTTTTACAGTTGACCTCGATAAGAACAGGAATAGGCTCTACCATTATTCCACATATCCATTAAAGGGGACATTTTTGTACAGCATGACTTCTCTTCTCTTTGTTGGGAGAACTTCTTGTCTCTGAGGCTGACTCTTTAAATTGAGTCATCAAATATGCTTCAGCTCTCTTAAGGCTCCTTCACAGATCCTTCAGATTTCTTGTGCCTCCTTTGGTCTGGTTTAAGAATCCTTTACTTAAGATCCTGAAACTATGTTTCTAAATATTCAATAGCATAGTCAAACAGGACATAACTTTCGCTGAACACCAAAGTCACAGCAGAACCAAAGGAAGACAATCCATTCATTATATTACCAAGCATTACAACTAGATACATGAAGCAAAATGCAGGACAATGTAGCACTTTAAAGACTAACAAGATGGTTTATTAGATGATGAGCTTTCGTGGGCCAGACCCACTTCCTCAGATCAAATAGTGGGTCTGGCCCACGAAAGTTCATCATCTAATAAACCATCGTGTTAGTCTTTAAAGTGCTACATTGTCCTGCATTTTGCTTCAGCTACCCCAGACTAACACGGCTACGTTTCTATAACTAGATACATGTTTGTCGGAGTGGGGAGGGGAGGGGGGAGGGGGAGGGGAGAGACAACTGCACACAAAAAAACCCATTTGAATACTAACAATGTCCCATAAAAGCATTCAGGTTAAAGATTACTGAGAACATCAGAAACTGTAAGCATGGATGATTAGCTGGAGGTATAACTAGTTATCTGACTGTTCAATCCAGTGATTAGATGCTAAATAGTCACACAAAATTTGGATGGTTTTGTACATGCTCCTGCACTCACAGTTGAATGAAATATTTGGCTCTTTAGGATTGTAATTTTGCATGTTTATTAGAATTTGTGTCACTCATTGGCCAATTGTAGGTTTTTTTATCATAGACATATTCTAAGCTTTGAAAATTAATTAGTAATTTTCAATATAACTATATTACTGTTGGAGCCAAACTTCTGAAGCTTTCTGGTTCATGGTTTACCTATTACTAACACACATTGCTACAGACAAGAAGAGATGTCTTGCCTGAAAACAGCAGCAGTACGTCTATACAGCAACATTATTTTGAAATAATTGCGTTATTTCAAAATATCAATCTGCAGGCAGTTATTTCAAAACAATGTGAAATACTGTCAAGCTGGAGGACTTCTTACTCCAACTCCTGTAATCCTCATTGTACAGGGAGTAAGGGAAATCTGAGGAAGAGTGCTCTATTTTGAAATAAGTGCTGTGTAGACTGTCCCAATTTCGAAATAATTTATGACGTAGCTCAATTTGCATAGCTTATTTCAAGTTAAGCCCTGCTGTGTAGACACACCCCAAGTGTCTGGGGGACAATACAGCCCATTTCTGTCTTTCAGTACCTCAAAATCAAATGCGGTCCTCGTAGATTACATGGCTATTTGTATTATCAGAGAGTAAATCCTGATTTTTATCTTAATTGAAGTCAATGTGAGAATATAATTAGGAGAAGTAAAGTTTATTATTAGTAAACTGCATATTGTAATATCACCATTCCAAGTGAAGCTGACAGCAACTGCTTGTGAGTATGTCTACACTACCACCCTAGTTCGAACTAGGCTGGTTAATGTAATCAACTGAAGTTGCAAATGAAGCCCAAGATTTAAATATCCCAGGCTTTATTTGCATCTTGCCATGTGCCGCTATTTTTAAATCCCCGGTAGTTCGGACTCCGGGCCCGCGGCTACACGCGGCACGGAGTAGGTAGTTTGAATTACGCTTTCTAATTCGAACTATCTACTCCATGCTGCGTGTAGCCGCGGGCACGGAGTCCGAACTACCGGGGATTTAAAAATAGCAGCGCCCGGCAAGATGCAAATGAAGCCCGGGATATTTAAATCCCGGGCTTCATTTGCAACTTCGGTTGAATACATTAACCACCTTAGTTCGAAGTAGGGTGGTAGCGTAGACATACTCAGGGATACTACTGAAAACTAGCAAAGGTCTGCCTGTATTTTAAGAGAGAATTAAAAATGGTTCTTCATGAACCTGCCAATGAACGAGTTTAATTTACTCACTTTCCTTTTCTAAATTAAAACAATTTAATTTTTAATAATCTGGGTAAATTTAATATATTAATGTCCCAGTCCTACACATGTACTTTATTCATTTGAACAGTCCCTTTGAAGGCCATGGGTCTGTCGATGTGAGTCAAGTTAATCAAATGCATAAATATTTGCAGGAACGGGCCCTTTAAAAGGTCTCTGCTCTTGTTCAAAGTTTTTGAGAAGTTTTCTTTGAATGACATACCCCTCCCCCAACTCCTGCACTGAACCCACTCCAGTACAGTAGCCAGAACAAGGCCATGAACTACTGAAGTCCAGTTAACATTTATGTAGTCCATGATCCTTGTGCTATCCCTATGCACAAGGGTGAATTCAGCTTGTTCCAATGCAAATCCTCCACCCCCATCCCCAGAGTACAATACTGATTTTACATAAGGCAAGATGGAAAGGCCTGTATTCCCTCACTGTTCTCTCTAAATTATTTGAAAACCTGAAGTATGTAGGGCATAAACAGATCTAAAGGGTATCAATAATATTTAAGCTTCTACTGGGTAAGCAAATCCTGCCATCCCATTATGTTCAGGTGCATTCTCCTTGCAAGATAAAGACATAAGTCAAATTTTCTGTTCCTCTGATAGAGTAATGTTTCCTTAATGGTACTATGGAACTACATTAGACAGGTTTGTCAGCACCTCCCAGGAGGTTATACAATATAGATAGAGTTTCTTGCCATAAAGTCTCCATAATGTTTAAAACTTGTAGAGTTTTCAATAGTAAAGCTAGCCTATATACAGTGGTTTTTACCCCCATTTCAGACTGATAATGAGTGAATGTTCATGTGGTCTGTTACACAACACTAAGCTCTTATTTCACTGTCTGCAGTTATGTTCAGTAAGTACAATATGAACATCATCTCAATTAACAGAGTACCTTTAGGGCTTTTCTTAGCCAACTATTCCAGCACGCTTGTCCATACTGTCATCAGCACCTAATCAACTAATGATGGCTGAAAATGAGGAAGGCCAATCCCAATAAATCCAAAGGATAGTAATTTTTCTTTTTTAATGCCCTTCTCCCTCCTTCTTCCTTCTTCCTACGGCACATTGCAGTAAATTAATGTCATAGTGGTTATTACAGTAGCGCTGCTATGGCAAGTATTCAAGCAACGATCCTCGAATATTTTACCTCAGCATTTATTTGTCCATAAAATAAAATAGGATTTATTACAGTACTCTCTAGTTTGAGGACTGCATGGACAGCAGCTGTGACAACTCCTTATCTCCTCTACAGGTAGAGATATAGGGATGTTTCCATGTAACTAAGGAGAAAAAAAGGAAAATAGAAGTCAATCAACTAGGCAACTATAGTTAAATACAATCTAGCAAAAAAAACCTTTAGCAAACTTTTACGTTTAATAGGAGCCCTGAAAAAAAATCATTCAGTAATGTTACCCTTAAAAAACATCAGAAAATTAAAAGGCTTTTCGCTGGTTCAAGATTGCTGTATCCATATCAGATATAGGATTTTGTGATACACAGATGAGACGATAATTGTGACAAATTTATTGTTGCAAGCCCTTTTCAGTTAGGGCATTCAGAAAGGAGCATCAAATTAATAAAAGATACTGAGCAATACAATTCTATATAGGTTTTGATGAGTACTGTTCATTTAAAAATATATTTCTAACTCCATAGAAGTCTCTACCTTAAGATGTGAGTTTCTGAATTACAATTGACTGGTTCTAAAGCGAATCACTTGGAATTTTGACTGCTGGCTTAAGTATATTCATATTTTCAACCACATGTAAATTTCAGTGGGTCATTAAAATCTGATCTCTATAATTAGGTCTCTCCTGATAGATATGGATGTCATTTCTATACATTATGAGTTTGTAAGCCTCTCTAGGGAGGTGCAAAGCCAGCCTTACGGGTTTCCCCTTTCTGTTGCATAGTTTTGCTCTTATCTCTGGGAAGTACATCCTAACAACTGCTTTTTAGAGGTTACAGTAAGATCCCAGTGGCAACTGTGAAAGACTACAGAGTATTTATCAGAGTCTTTGCTAGCATATGGTATTTAGAGCCAATTTTTTTCTTCATAGGCTCTACATCTTTTTATACACACCCAACTTCATTTGCCAGTTCAATTACACATATAATTTCTCAATGTTTTAATTTAATAATTTACACTTCAATTTCCAATAAAATTTCTGATTTTTTTAAAAATATGGCAATCTAAACAGATGATACTTACAATGTGAAATCAGTACGTAAAATCTAGCATTGTTTTTTTAAAAGATTACCTTAGAATAAATATTATTTCTTGAGATGAAATATAATACATAAGCTGAAATGTTTATAGTTCCATTCCTACTTCTTACTTGTAAACACCACGAAGTACACGTACCAAAGTAAAAGCGGTTTATTAAGGAACATTTGCATTTGAGTCTGTTCATTTGTTCAGAAGGCCTTGTTCTGCTGTGCGGTACTCAGAAAATATTTTCCTGAAAATAAGCAAGCCACTATAGTGTGTCCTGGCCACTTACAGGTTCTCCAGAATGTGGTTTCTGCTTAGGTATAACAAAATATCTGATAATGAAGATAGAAAGCCAATAAAGAGAAAAAAATATAAAGAATTGCTTAGAATGAATTCTGTATGTAATTACTTGCATTTTTGCTAACTACTGTATAAACAACACTTTTAACAAGGCAAATTGGAAACTTGGAGACAAATCTGCTTAGGGATATAGCTTCAATTTATTACACAATGATAACTGAAAACTTTGTTTCTGCTGCGTTGCAGTCAATTTCCACTGAGCTCACGCTCTGAATGTGTGATTAATCATATGAGTGCTAGGATTGCCAATAAATACCAAAACCTTAAAACTGTAACAACTTGCTCATTTTGTGCAGTCATTCCAAATAGCTAAACAACAGAAATTGTCAATGTGCACCAAGATCAATGCTCTGGGGTCTCTACATAAGATTGATTTCACTCTCTGAGGATTTCATCTCTCTCATCAACAAAAACACTTTGTCCTCCCTAAATAACCCAATCGAATGCCATCCTCCTGTGGAGCAGCAAGAAATCTAAATTGTGTGGATTAATCTCTGCTTTGAGGTGGCTTAGGAGGTCCCCATTGAGTGCTATATGTTTGTCACATATCGCCCAAAGGGAAAACAACTGCCGTTTGATCTGTACTGGGGAAAATGAAGTGGAGAGTCTAAAAATTATGCCCTGATTTAAAAGGAAGATGTTTGGGAGAAGAAAACATATTTTAAAGCTATCATATATAATGTTAAACATAATCATTGCTTATGCATTTCTTTTTTTCCAGGCCTATAAGCACCTCTTCACTGAAGAAGGAAGAAAATAATCAGAGCCAGAACAATTGGATTTGAAGGGAAAGGAAACAGAAGCAGCCCACTAACCCATGAATACCAGCTCTGCTGGGCCAGTATTTCAGAGGGTAAGAGAAAGCATCCTGGAAGTAGGTATGAGGGGGTCCTCTTAAGGACCATGTGTCTGTAAGCAGGATTTCATGTAGCTATAAGTAGCAGCACTGACTTGAACTCCTTTCAGAAGGAAGGTATCCATGTTCACAAAGGGGAGTAGAGGCAATGGAGGTATCATTTCCAAGAGAGCTATGCTATCCTGGAGCAGGTTGGGGGCAGTCATTACAATAAAGAGACCAGCACATCATGGACTGCAGACATCTTTCTTACAGCCCTGAGGCTACCATAGCATACAAAAATCTATCCCCTGAGAGGTATAGTGTAAGGAACTTCACAAAATGAATCACCTAGGAATGTGTTGGCTTTCTCCAATGTATTTCCAAAGGACAGTGTATAAATCCCAAGTTCTATATTAAGTCTGATGTGTTTGCTATAGTTATAGTACTATTAAGCAGTCCAAGTACAGTTGAAAGCACACTAAGAATTTGATAGGTTTCCTTGTAAAACCCCTTTTTAAAAATTGTGCATTTAGTGATTTGAAGAGGCTGGACTAACCACCATGGTAAGTGCAACGCTCAGCACTGTTTGACTTCTATTTCTGGAGGAGGGTCGAGGGAAAGCTCCAGTCATACCAATAGGATCATGCATGGAGTGAGGAGCAAAATCAGGGTCAGTCCAAATCTTGAAGTTTGGGGCACAGGTGGCAATGCCCTTTGCCCCTCCATCCCCCAACAAACTACACCCACTACTGCAACCTTTGTTCACCCAACAGCCACAGTATGGGCATGAAAGTGCAAATCTCCTATATTGTCCCACAAATGTGCCTCCATACTGATCTGAGGGCAAATGCTCTAGGACCAAGTGAATTGTTCAATCTCTACGGACCTTGCAGACCTTGATTTTTTTTTTTTTTTTTTTTTTTGCTGAGATTTCCCAGAATGTAAGTGCAATAGTGTTTCTGTACTGTGAATTGCGTATTTGTCATTGGAGTCCTGGACTGGTAATACCAAACCTTTTCTGGTAGGCCACCAAACAACCATCATTGTCTACCAATCAGGGCTGATAATAATTGAGGCTTTAATAATCCACTGCTAAAAGAGTGTAGAATGCAAGCCCTTAGACAATTTCTGATTTGGATATGGCTACCTTACCCTTAAAGATCAAATCTTACTGGCAGTCATTTGGTTTGAAGGGACTGAACAATCTTGCATATAACAAATAGACTCCAGAAAATATAAATATACTAGCAGACTCCTTGCTTATAGGCTTATCTATTCATGCTCAAGATGTAAACTCCTGTTTGAAAGAATAAGTTGTCTTACCATAAAGAAGTCTCCCTTTTACAAATGTCAGTATATGTTTAGCTCCAATGTGAAATATATTTTTCATTAAAATAAAGCAAAAAAGCCCTATTGCATACATATTGGAAAGGCAGGAAAATTGTGAAGAAAGGAAATTATCACTTTGTTATCCTGGAGCCTAAAAATAGGTTGAAAGGGGCTTGCCTACCACTCTCAAGAGTACATATAGATTTCTTGCTGACATTAGATTCTCTGAATTGAATGTCAGACTCACCGTGAACACGTTTTTTTTTTTTTTTTTTTAATGCTAGGTTGTTGTTATCATTAGAGGGCAAGAAGAATTAAATACCATGATTACCATTAGAAAAAACATATTTGTACATTAACTTGGGGCAAACACAAGTGTCACATGTTGGCAATTGTTAAACAAAGGATATATTGTTATGCCCTCAGGTCCCAATCTACAAAAGTAAGATGATATTGTGCAATACACATACACATTTAAAATTCACAATTTCACTGCAAGACAGAGAACAAATTTGTTTGAGTCTCACATGTATACCAAGGAATGAAATAAAGCATAAGTTACGTGTGCTTCTGAATGAGGGGGCTCTGTAAGTCCATTAGTAAATGTAACAAGTATATCAGGCTAGGAAACATCTGTTGTTTTTACAATAGTCAAATAAGTACAAATCTTACCAGTATTTGGCTTTAAAGATTGTTTTTTCTAAAGTGGAAGAGAAACGGAAAATGGGGAATAGGCATGCATAAAGTTAAGGAAGTCCATTCATATAAAGGTTGCCATGTAACAAACTTGAAAGCCACATAAGTTGCTAGCAGAACAGGTGGAAACATCTGCCAAGCAGCCAGATGGTACTGCTGGAAAAAAATTTCACAGGCATCATATCAGAGTCCTGTGATTATAATACTGAGAGAAAAACAGCATGAGATGGTGGCATAAGTGGTATTTATATCATTTTACCCCCAATCTTTTTGTTTTCAACAAATTGAAGTTGTGGTCCTGCAACACTTGCATATGTGTTTAACTCGACACAGATTAAACCTATTTGGGGACTAGTAGGGTGCATCTAGGCAGCGGAGCTATTTCAGGATAATTCCGAAATAGCATTTTCTGCATTTTGACAGCACGCCCATTATTTTGAAATTGCTTTCAAAATAACAGGCATGCTATTCCGATGTCCCTGTAAACCTTGTTCATTGAGGATTAAGGGACATTTTGGAATAGCACTCTATTTTGAAATATACTCAAAATAAGCTATGCAATTTGCAGAGCTCAAAGTGCGTAGCTTATTTTGAGCTGTGGGGGCAATGTAGATCACCCCTAGTGTGCAAGAGGTATGAATGTATATAAGTGCTGGTATATAAGTGCTTAAAGAACTGGGGTTTAAAGAAGGTGGGCTAATCTGTTGGCTTTATTTTTAAAATAAATGAAGCAGAAATTATTTTGAAGAAAAAATTACGCTGTAAAGAAAAATCAAGTATGTTAGTGGTCAAAAGACTTCTTACATTTTTCAGTGTGATAAAGGATGAGCATGTCATATTTCACTGTGCTTATGATGAATTACATTAACAAGAAACAAAGGCTCTTGAGTGGAACATCAGTACTGGTGAATGATTTGTGTTAGTACACTTACATTTATAGTGACCCAGAGCTAAGTTGTACCATTTGAGCACAGCACAGACTAGCAGTGTTTCAGAAAGAGCAGGGAGCTAGAGGTTTTCTCCCACATTGCTTTTCAAGGTGTTGCATTCTCCCTTACTGCCTCCCTCCACATCTGCTCAGTAACCTCAACTAGTCAGTCTTTTTAGAGACGAGAGGGATAGAGCCATGTTTCCACCACTCCCTATCCTCTGGCTGCTCATTTGCTCCCAATAAAAATATCTGGGGTACACTCTGAGCACAGGGGCCTGCAGAGTGTGTGTGGAGGGAACCCCTTTGAAAGGCCTGGTACAGTCTAGCCCATACAGAGAGAACAGAATCTGCCATATTGATACTCTGGGACACTGTCTGCCACTCTTAAGGTATGTCTACACTTGCAGCCTATTTTGGAATAGGGCTGCAAATGTAGGCATTTGGAATTGCAAATCAAGCCCGGGATTTAAATATCCCTAGTTTGATTTGCATCTTCCCAGCCGGGCGCCATTTTTTGAAATTTACAAGCCCGGAATAACTGCCCATGTCTACACACGGCAGTGAAACAGGCATTCTAAATAAATCCCTATTTTGAACTACCTGTTAAACCTCATTGCAGGTGGAATAACAGGTAGTTCGAACTAGGGCTTTATTTCAAATGCCCGTTTCACTGCTGCGTGTAGACTCGGGCAGTTATTCTGGGCTTGTAAATTTCAAAAAATGGCACCCAGCTGGGAAGATGCAAATCAAGCGCGGGATATTTGAATCCCGGGCTTGATTTGCAATTCCAAATGCCTACATTTGCAGCCCTATTCCAAAATAGGCTGCAAGTGTAGACATTACCCTCACTTGTGTTGAGTAGTTCCTCACTCAAATAGCCCTGCTGAGGAATGATGGCAGAGTCCATCCCAAAAGGTGTGTAACATAATTGGTGCTCCTGACAACAGCCTCCCTTAGGTAGGCAAATATCACTCTGTCCATTTTTCAGGTGGTCAGAATGAGAGCTGTTTGTGCCACTGCATTAGGCTAGTGCTGAAACACATATTTTCTCCAGGAAAAAGTGATGGAGGAGAGACCCATGGCCTGGCCTCCTCATTAACTCTTGTGGGGCAATGTGCGCCCTTCCCAGAGGGGCAAGAAGAGAGCAGCTTGTGCCCTCATGAATATAATTGTCCCTTGCCTGTGTCAGGGTGTATATCCCATATGGCATCGATTGCCCACACCTATGAAAGAGCTAGCCACAATCTGTCCCTAAATTATTTACCCAATGTCACAGTGAATCAGTGCAGAATTAGGAATAGGAATTCTAATCCACTGCCCTAACAATTAGGTACATTCTCCCTGAGGGCCAATTCCTGCTCAACTTACTCATACAAAAAAAAACCCCAATAATTTGAATAAACAAGCAAGATTTGGTCCTGAATAAAAGGGAGATACCACCAAACCTTCCATCATGCTGCTATAGAATACCTGACAAACCATTTTTGAGTCATTGCATTGATTTTTCTCTTTCTGAGATGCTGTTCATTTTTGACGTAGTTGTGAAGTTTCATAAGTCTTCATCCTTATTGTCACTATAAATAATATTTCTGTCATGAAAAGTGGCTAGAAGCATAGAGTCCCAAACATGGGCCACTTTGTTTCTGTATTTTGCCGTACATTTCCCTTTAGCACATACAGGCATACTGTTTTTCCATTCATTTTCCAGTATGTAAAGTGCTACTGCTAGGCCTTTGAGCCTATAGTTAGGTCCGATTGGGGTCTAGAGCTTGTGCACATGGATCCGATTGTAGGATTTGGGCTTTAAAATAGATTGTGTTGTGGAAGGAGTTGAATATAGTCAAAACATTTTGCCATTTGGAAACTCATGCTATAAGAATCTGTTTTGTCTTTTACATTTTTCAAACTGTTAATGGGTAGTTCAAGTGCTGCAGATATAAGCCCTGCAATTGTTTGGGCGATTCGTAAGAGCTTTTCTTCTGCGGTATGGTAGTAAAGCGATTTGCACCTGAGATTAGAATGTTTCTCTGCTATTGCCTTTGTGTACTTTTCAGACTTCCTCAGGATATGTATTGTGTACATTAAAGTTATGAAAACACAGTAACACTTTACATTAAGGCGATAGTTATAAATATTTTATTATTTATTAAATTATATGGCATTTTATAACATGCTTGTAAAAAAAACTTCACAGTATGCATTAAACCAGTGCCCAAACTATTTGAACAATACTTATATCCTTAAAATATTATTCTAACAGCTTATCGTACTGCTGCAGCAGCATCTTTTAAGTGTTTATTGGGGATGCATTTTATAACATGTCTTACAATAAGTTATTAAAGGATGTGGTGGCACCAACTAATCATTTCATAAATATGAATAAACCATTTATATGTGGCACCTTAATTTAAAGTGCTACTGGAAACTTACATAAAATGGTTTGAACAGCTGACACGCTATATTGGTGCTTCCTGGACTGCCAAAGTGGTGTAAACTGTAGCTATATTGTCAGAGCTTCACATGTAGCTATAGCCACACCTCTCTTACTGACGTAGATGGAAGCCACATTGAAAAATTCAGAGCAGACACCTTGAAAATCTGTCCCATTGTGCATTATGATGACACATATCGAAGGCCGGAGGATTTTGGAGACCACTAACATATAAACCTGTTATTACCATCTTCTCTCACGCGTACACACTCAGAAGAGGCAAAACAAAAGATGCAAACACAAACTCTGATTTGCTTTTAGCAATGATTCAGACCATGTGTATGAAAATATTGGTAAGAGCTAAGTAATATGTATTTAGCTCTTTACTGAGATGATAAAAAGATAATGCAAGATTATCAAAATTCATAACCGGCAAGGAGACAAAAAAGTGAATCTTTAATCCAAAGAGAAAGCACTGTCAAAATAAAACAGAGATCTAATGTGTAAATAGTAAGATTAAAAGTAAAACTATGCAATAATATTTAGAATCATTTTAAAAACCAGTAAAAGATAATGTCAGATAACCAAAATTCATGTGAAAAACACAGCTACAACTCTTGCTGTTGGCTGCAGTCTAATATGAGCATTTAAAGAAAAGGCCAAAAAATGAAGTCACACCTTATTTTTCCCCAATAGGTATAGATTTTTTTTGACCTATCGCTTTTAAAAGAGAATACATTAAAAAGCACAGTTTACATTATAAAACTCAAAGACAAAAGAGGGGAGAATGCAAATCAATTCTACAGTATATGTATGTTGCTCCATTTGGCAAAATCAAATGAGATCTTTTCATCTCCTTACTGTAGAACAAAAACAGAGCAATATTATGAAATTTTGCAGGGCTTTATTTCTAAGCGTCTTTTGTGTCCAGTCTTTTAAACTCAGGTTTTTCTGCCTTTTTTACTGACAAGCCCACAATTTTCAGAAAAGAAAGCTAGCATTAATTAAGACAGTGCCAGCTGTAATTTTCTTGGGAAGTAAATTTCTGCACAACTAAAGGTTACAGAGACCTTTTCACTGTCAAAATTTACTACAGCCTGTGAATGTTAATGTTTCTAATGAAGACATGTTCTCTGTCCCTGAACTTAAAAGTACCCTGAGAAGAAGGCAAAGAGAAAAAATCTCTATTTGACGAATGTATCTGGAGTCTGTGCATTAATGCAGGGTTATGCCTGCTGGTGCATATTGTAATTATAGTGTTTGGATAGCCTTGTTTTCTAAACAAGGAATATTGCTATAAATTGGCAATTTTGCATGAGGAGTAGGCTTGTAGTAGGTGCCTTATGTTACAAATAAGACAATGATATAATAAGTATTTAAACCATTATACTCAGAGATGTTCTAAACTAATTCTGTAAAGTAAATGTAATGTAGAATATAGAATGAAAAAGGTACTATTCTTTAGTTCCTTTAGAGTAATCCAACAGATGAGCACTGTAGTCATTTGTATTTCTAATTATAATATTTTTCAGTTTTTTAACTTAAACCTTCTACTATTACACTGAAGTCTTCTGCTACACTTTCCTATCAGTTCAAAGTTGATTATGTAGTTCAGTTCTGGGGAACTTTTCCTCCATCTCTGTTGTACTGTTTGATTCTATGTAGTGACATACATACCAGCAAATAAAAAGAAGAATTGGATGCTGATGAAAAGTTATTAATATTCTGTTTTTAAAGCTGCCATGTATTTTATGGGATATTTTATTTTTCCTTTCTTTGTTGTTTTTAATCTAAAAGCAGAGTGATAATCTTAAAACGGTGTCTCTCTGTGTGTGCACACACATGTACGCCTATGTATATATGAGAAGGAGAGAGATAGAAGAAAAACTGCTACTGTGTAAGCAAGTTCCCAGTTACATTTGCACAACTATGGTTTACACACAAGAAAAAACCTCCACAACCCTAAACATTTCATGATTATTTGGGTCAAATTGTGAAACCAACAGAAAACAGATTCTGCAATTTATTAAACCTATGTTCTTAGGGATATGCAGTTCATATCAATGTATGGTGGGGAATGCAGTAAATTATCAATATTTCCATTTTTAAAATGGATTATTGGGTGTTGAACTGTGTCTTCTCTTTCAGGAAGTTCAAGCAGATTATTTTTTTCAGTTTTTAAGGTTCTAAGAACTTAGATTTTTGAGGTTTTATGAATGTCTAAAAATGAACTGTATCTAAGATCCTGGGCATAAGGTGTTAAGAATCATAGCATCAGAAATGGATATAGAGGCTCTGTCCAAAGAGTAGCATATCTTCACATGTTTTTCATTCTTCGTCACAGTGGGAAATTTAAAAAATCAGTTCTATAGTACTTCCCATTCAGTCAATTTATACATCAACTGCAATGATTAAGATTGGCTTTTCAATATGTCTATTAACATTAGAGAATATAACAGAGCACTTGGACAAAATATTAATAAATCAAGTCTCTGTAAGTATTTGCATAGACATTGGGATTATCTACTAAAAATCACAATTGTCCTCCTATACCAGTAGAGATCAGATATCATTATCCTTCCATTGCCTTCCATAACATGTAAATTGGCCTTCATTTTGACTCTTCCACCCAGCCCACCACACTACTGTCATATACCCTTCAAGATACCTCAAAAGTAAATTTATCATGTCTTCATCAATTTAATCTACTGCATGGTCCACAGTTCTGAATAATTACTTTTTATAAGTACATTGTCTAATGAGTCAACATATTAGCTATTGTAATTGTGGATAATATGGTATAGTTAATAGTCTCTTTAACAGAGTGCAATGGAATAAGATTATAGCAAAGCAAAACTAGGAGAATGTTATGTAAGGCCAACAGTCACCCTAAAAGATTATTTGATAAATAATATTTTCCTGGAAGGAAAACATGTCTTACTATATCTGAAGGTTACATTTGTGCACAGCATGATGCTCTGGGAAGTTCCCAAGAAACTTTAGGGGTTTTATTTCAGGGTGATCTACACACACATTTGCACCTATTTAGTAATACTGGCAATGAATTTGAGTGGCTTATTTCTATTTAGTTTAAA
This sequence comes from Pelodiscus sinensis, assembly GCF_049634645.1. Lineage (NCBI taxonomy): Eukaryota > Metazoa > Chordata > Testudines > Trionychidae > Pelodiscus > Pelodiscus sinensis. The sequence continues at coordinate 24,231,084 of NC_134722.1, forward strand.
CCTGTTCCTATCTGACTTACACTAAAACCAAATAAACCTTGTTCAAGCCAAAATAAATATGTCCATGCAGTTCTTTGCATCCATGTAACTAAATCAGTTTAAAATTGCATCCTCAGTTAAGCTAGTACAATGCCACGTAAAGATAAAGCCATAGCCGTGGTATTGTGAATTCATGTAAGTATAAGCAAAGCTGGCCACACAGTTTGTGGGTTGTTCTGAATTCAGTAAGTTCAGGAAGTGTGTTAAGTCACAACCAGGACAGAGAGCTATCTGCTCTTCCCTCTCTGTGTGCATAGCTTACACATAGATGAGCCTTGCCCATCTTAAAATCATATTTGGAAACATGAGCTGGAGGAAGTGCCTGGAGAGCTCTGCCATAGATCATGTTACTAAGGAAACAGATTCCTTTCTCTATACATGTTTTGAGCAGCTATCTTGTGTCCACGTCTCAGCATAGGGTCTGAAAAAGAAGGGTAAAAGACTCGGGGAAAAAAAATGACTTAAGAGCAGTATAAGCCAGGAGAAAATCTGGAACATTACAAATCATTTTAAATGTTGGGAGCTCAATGCAGAACAATAGGAGTGCTAGGGCCTGCCCTAGTTATTCATCTTCAGGTTGCAGAATAAGAGATTGGGGCTTTTTTGCTTTGTTCTCCTCACTTTCACTAATTAATGAAGGATTCAGAAGAGATGCAAAAAGGATATTTATATTTCATTTTAATGTAATGAGTTTTCTTGGTTACTGTGCCATAGGCCACCTCCTGAAACAGTTACCACTGTGATCAAACTGAAATGTACACCTGGAGACCTACCAGGAAACTTTAAACATTTTTTAATCTCTACTTAAACTTAATTACACTTCTCTTGTTCCATGTTTTTTGGGTGATTTCTTAGAGAGGGGACAAAATGCTTAATTGTAATTCATGGTATTATATCATGGATGCTATCATTTACAAATAAGAGAATCTTTGATAAGATAATTCACTGCTGGGTTTTTTTTCTCTCTCAGCTGCCTTCGAAAATAGAGAAAAGAAAACAGGAGAAGAGGAGAAAAGGAAAATATGTGACTCATCCACCCTGGTTTACATCCGAAGTCTCCAATTCTTCAAGCTAATTGCAAAGTGGCATGATTTTGTGTGCGTTGTAATTTGGACAGATAAATGATACTCGGCTAGTAGTATAACAGGTGGTGTGCCAAACAGATCAAGTCCTATTGATTGGGAAATTTAAAAAACTTGCATAGATGTCAGTGAAATGTAGACTCCTCTAAGTTCATGGTAGAGGAAAGGCAGCAGAAATTACGTGAAAGGGTAACACTAGATTCTGCAAGGCTGGACCTTAAAAGAAAGTTTAAAAGTCAAATCAGGTCCACAAGTTTTGATGTGAAACAACTTATTCACACCCCTTTCTGGTATTTTGAATTGGCTCTTATTTTAGCATACTAGCTTGTCCACCTATAGCCTGAGGCATGATTCTAAATCATGGTAGTAGTTGTACAAAACTCATTAAAACAAGTAATATCAGCCACTTACTTTCTTTGCTTGTGAATGGGGAAAAACAGAGATGATCATCAACATAAGGGAACTTTTTGACAGTGACATAAGGCTATTTATTCAGCAGTTGAAGCAAAAAGGTCACAATTCCAGGAATCATTGAATGTACACACTCAAGCACTTCTTCCTTAGTTTATTAAGCACCTTCAGTACACTTGAAAATGGCTGTTGTTTCTGATGGGACACATAGGGTATGGCGACAGAGGCATGTAGATTAGGCTTTATTTTCCGGCATAGGAAAATAAAGTAGCAATTTAAATAAACACCACTTCATTTAAATTAAAATGGCTGCCGCGCTAAGCCAATCAGCTGTTTGTCAGCTCAGCGCACTAGTCTGGACGCTCCATGGTTGACATTAAAAGCATTTGTCAACTGCCCCGTTATGCCTCGTGGGATGAGGTTCACTGGGGCGGTCGACAAATGCCTTTGATGTCGACCACAGAGCGTCCAGACTAGTCCGCTGAGCCGACAAACAGCTGATTGGCTCAGCGTGGCAGCCATTTTAATTTAAATGAAGTGGCGATTATTTAAATCGCTGCTTCATTTTCTTATGCTGGGTAACCTAATTTACATGCCTCTGTCGCCAGAGGCATGTAGTCTAGACATACCCATAGTAAGTACACAGACCTATCTAAGGGCGCTGCTTCATTTTCTTATGCTGGGTAACCTAATTTACATGCCTCTGTCGCCAGAGGCATGTAGTCTAGACATACCCATAGTAAGTACACAGACCTATCTATAGCACATTGCTGACAGGATCTGAAAGCAAGTAGCACTTCAGTATGGAAGGAGAAGGATTTTGTGTTGTGGCACTGAAATGCAAATTCAAGAAGTCCAGGTTCTGTTTCTGAATCTGCTATTATCTTGGGAAAATCTGCACCTCTATTTCCCAATCTCTCTAATAGGGATAGTGAGCTATAAGCAAGGACCTACTCCCAGAGTTCATACACTATCTTACAAAAATGAACATTGCAAACCAGACTTAAATCTGTCCCCAAACTCCAGCCTTATCTTATAAATGTGTTGTGGTTTTATACTCCTCCATGTTATCCCATACAGATTTCCAATATGGACTGCAAACTTCCACATATACACATCTAGGAGCCAAGCTCAACTTACTGTGTCTGGTCTGCATATTTTACAAACCACAAAAAATATTGTTAGATTCGACTTAGCTTTATGAAAGACTTGTGCTGAATTGTATGTAAGAGAGTAGCAAATGCATATTAGAGTATGACTCACCTCTCTGCTCCTGGGCCTTGTGCATAGTTAGTTATTTGTTAGGTATATTAGACTGAAAAAGTACAGCACACTCTGGTGTAAAATCTCCTTCTCATGTGGTCCCTTATCAAACAATCTTGATGCAATACTTTCCTCAGAATGTAATTATGTGCATATGCCACATACGTCCCACGCTGCCAGTTTGTTCCTGTATTACTTCCTGCATGATAATGCAGCACTGAAAGAGTGCTATCACAACTGCTAAATTTGTGACTATCATCTACTTTATCAAAAGAGGACACTGATGGGGCCACTACTGCTTTCTGAGAGAACTGTATGCAAAGACCCTTTAACATACTTTGGGTATGTCTACACTGCACATCTATTTCAAAATAAGCTATTCTGGAATAGTTATTCCGAAATAGCTTATTTCAAAATAGCATGTCTACACTTCAGGGAAGCATCAAAAGTAGTCCAAGGCAGGCCTCCCTAATGTAGATGTGCTCTCTTGATTTAGAGCCCCAGGAGGCACTGGGGAGGAGTAACTGAGAATGGCTCTGGTGAGGAGCTGTTTCAAAATAGCAGCAGTGGAGCATCTACAGAAGCCTTATTTTGAAATAGCTATTTCAGAATAGGCATTATTCCTCGTGGATTGAGGTTTACAGATTTTTAAGTAAGCCATCCATTATTTTGAAATTATTTCAAAATAATGGAATGGCTGTTCAGATGCTCGCATTGTTATTTCAAAATAACGCTAGTTATCTCGAAATAACAGTGCAGTGTAGACTAGAAGGGCATAATGGACAGCTCTAAAAATGATTTGTTTAAGTCTTGTCCACCATTCAGAGTGTATTCTCAGCACAAACTTAGCGAGATAGGTGATTTTATTGCCAAGAAAAATAGCTTTCCAGCAGCTGAAAATATTTGACACCAGACTTAAAAGAAGAAAAGCATAATAGTTCCTTACCTATCTTCATTACTTGATACTGAGAGAGGGCTGTGGATGATAAAAGCATTGAGTCAAAGTAGAAGATAAGAGCATGATTCATGAATATGAATGTAGGCAGTACAAACTCCTTCATGACTCAGGGTGAGTATTTTACATGTGATTAAATCCATGGACGTTTTATGAATCACCTCCTTGGTTCTATAGACTAAGATACATCCTAGATGTGGTATTGCCTCTTTTCTATGAGAGCCTCTGCTGTTGATCAGCAGCTCTGATTGGCAGGAGGAGGTGGCACTGCTTCTTGCACAGGTTAGGTTGTCCTCTTGTTTGAAACTGACAAGCTGTATTTGGTACAGTCTGTTTTGTGGCCTGAGTTCTTTGCTGATGACAAAAGATCACGTCCCATCCAACATAGCCCCCTCTGTAGTCAGTGAAGGATTACATCAGGGACATGCAGAAGTGCCACATAAAAATCAAAGGCCTTTGGAAGGCATATCAGTAGACAAAGGAGACAAATAGTCATTCTGGTTCTTTGCAACAGATGCAGTCTTGGCGGCATCCCCATCACTGCTCCCAAATGCAGCATGGATGACTTCCAGTAGTCTGAGGTCAGGCCACCTCAGGCAATCACAACGAGGATATTCTGGATGAGGAAGAGGAGAATTGGAGACAGGTGATCATTGGATCCACTCTCCCTGAGACCCAAGAGCTGTTTTTAACCACTGCACCCAGCTAGTCGCAGGACATCATGGTAACCAAGTGTGATGCTACAGAAAGCACCTCTGGTGAGTATGCAATTCCAATCACACTATAGGGGTTACATGTTTTAGTTCATGTAGAATTTGTAGAAATAAGTATCTGCTTCCCAGTGGCTTGTAGTATATTGTGGTATGAGCACTGGCAATGAAAGTGTCTCCCATTTTCCCTAGGACACCCTATGTAGTATGAGTCTCTTGAAGGTAACCATCTGGTGCCCCAAAATTAGAAGTGCCCAATGCTGCCACATATGACAAGGTAGTCTGGAAGTGTTGGCAACCTCCTGTGCTCCATAGCTTCTGCCTCCACCACCTACCCTTGGAGTGGCTGCTTTTCCCACAGATTCTGGGTGCCAGTGTTGGGCTGCATAGGGCACCTGCACTGGTAGGGACAGACCTGACCTCAGACACACTTTACCTGACGGCTACGTCTAGACTGGCATGATTTTCCGGAAATGCTTTTAATGGAAAAGTTTTCCGTTAAAAGCATTTGCGGAAAAGAGCGTCTAGATTGGCACGGATGCTTTTCTGCAAAAGCACTTTTTGCGGAAAAGCATCCATGGCCAATCTAGACGCGCTTTTCCGCAAAAAAGCCCCGATGGCCATTTTCGCGATCGGGGCTTTTTTGCGGAAAACAAATCTGAGCTGACTACACTGGCCCTTTTGCGTGAAAGCTTTGCAGAATAGTATTTCCGCAAGAAGCACTGATTTCTTACAGTAGGAAGTCAGTGCTTTTGTTTTAAATTCAAGCGGCCAGTGTAGACAGCTGGCAAGTTTTTCCGGAAAAGCGGCTGATTTTTGGAAAAACTGGCCAGTCTAGACACAGCCGACATGTCAGTGGTTTTGTTAGCAGGGATTGGCATTGACCTCAGATTCTGCAAGTCCAGGGTGACTAATACCAGCGGCATTAAGTGAAGGAGGGTGGGCTTCTTGTGTTCTCTCATGCCACAAACAACCCTTCTCTGGAGCCTCATTGGAGAAAGGCAGCAATTTGGGGGGCTTAACATTTTTTCCTAGAATTAAAAAACACATCCATGTTGCTATAGGTAGGGAGCACTGTCCACCTGCCCCACCTGTGCGCCTGGCACAGGTTTGCTACAAGTTGTTGAGGACCCATACTCACACACTCAATATTTATTAGCAGGGCTTGACAAGTGGCGGCAAACCACGCTAGCCAGCCGCACGGTTTGGCACTCTGTGCAGCGCCGTGCCGGGTTAAAATCTACTTACCACTGGCAAGTAGATTGCCCTAATTGTCGAGCCCTGCTTATTAGCCAAAATGAGTAGGAATAGTGTCCCTAGCCTTTGTTTGTCACAGACTGGAAATGGATGACAGGAGGGGGATCGCTTAACAATTAGCTGTGCCTGTACACTCTCTCTGGGGTATCTGGCAGTGGCCACTGTTGGAAGACAGGATATTGGGCTAGATGGACCTTTGGTCTGACCTGGTATGGTGGTTCTTAGGGTCATATGTTCTAAGGGCTTGAACAGCAAACTGGCTTATTGAATACCTAGGAATTCTGAGTGTGTTCTGTCTTTCATTTGAGTACAATAACGAAAGTGTGGCTTTCTTTTTAAATAGCAACATTGTAGTAGCCCCAGGATATACACTGACAGTGGTTGCTTTGCATGTCTTACAGTGGAAAGCTTGTTCTTCCATGCATCCTCCACATTGGCAGAGAAGTTTTCACTGATTAGAAGGCATAAAAGAGGATAAAGAAGACATGTTCAGTTTGATAATGAACGTCTCTGGGACAGCTGAGAGAGCTAAGAGCATATATGATTTTACTGTACGAAGAACTGGACATGGACACAAAGAGCAGGAGAATGTTCCAGGAGTTTGAGGAGGGTACCAAAAGCAAAAGGCAGCCATTCAAAGACCATTGATGGTCAGGACTACTGTGCTTTCACAGACATGCTGATGTGGTTTCTCCCCTCCCAATTTGATCATACCGCTTGCACACGGTCAAATTAATTTAATGTTCTTATGTTTATTTGTGTGTGTGCAATAAAATTAATTATTGAGAAAGAAATGTTCTTTACTTATTCCAAACAAGGAGATTTTCCCAGAAGATAAAGGAAAAGTGATGCAATGGAGGAGGAGATGGTATGGGACGGCACAGTACAGATAAGCAGCACGTATTACATAAGAACATAAGAATGACCTTACGGGGTCAGACCAAAGGTCCATCTAGCCCAATGTATCTTGTCTGCCAACAGTGGCCAATGCCAGATGTCCCAGAGGGAGGGAACACAACAGGTAATCCTCACGTTATTTCTCTCCTGTCGTCCATTTCCAGACAAACAGAGGCTAAGGACATCATTCCTACCCATTCTGGCTAATAGCCATTGATGGACCTAGCCTCCAGGAATTTATTTAGCTCTTTTTTGAACCCTTTTAAAGTCCTAGTCTTCACAACATCCTCTGGCAAGGAGTTCCATGGGTTGACTATGCACTGCATGAAGAAAAACTTCATTTTGTTTGTTTTAAACGTATTACCTATTCATTTCATTTGACAGCCCTTTGTTCATTATGGGAACAAGTAAATAACTTTTCCTTATTCACTTTTTCCACACTAGTCATGATTTTGTAGACCTCTATCATATCCCCCTTTAGTCTCCTCATTCTAAGCTGTAAAGTCCAAGTCTTTTAATTTCTCTTCATATGGGACCTGTTCTAAACCCTGAATTATTTTTGTTGCCCTTCTCTGAACCTTTTCCAATGCCAATATATCTTTTTTGAGAAGAGGCAACCACATCTGTACGTAGTATTCAAGATGTGGATGTACCATTGTTTTATATAGAGGCACTGTGGTTTTATATTACCGTGGCTCATTACTGAAATGGGTTTTCAAAGCTTCCTCAAAATCAGAACTTCTTGCCGGGCTCTTCTTATTGCCCTATTATCTGGCTACTCAAAATTAGATACTAGCTCATTTGCCTCAAAATTAGATACCAGCTCATTTGCTTCCAATGTGGAAACATTCTCCCTTTGCCTCACAGACATTGTGAAGCACACAACAGGCAGAGATAATAATGAGGGTATTAAATTCACTACGATCTAACCTAGAGAGCAAACTATACCAGTCCAAAGCCACATACCACCACTATTCTGTACTTACTCAGCCTGTTGCTCCTTATTGCTGATTTATGGCTTCATGAACCATAGGATCAAGTGATAGTCTTGGTCTTCCAGGATCATGATTGGCATCACAAGATCATCAGTAGTAATTTTGTAGTCTAAAAAGAAAGTTCCTGGCTACAGCTTTTCGAAAATACCTGTGTTCCTAAAGATGCACGTGGCATACACCTTTGGTGAGATACCTACTGTGATCCACCAGCACTTGCAACAATATTGAGGAGCAGCAAGAAGTCCTGTGGCACCTTATAGACTAACCGAAGTGTTGGAGCATAAGCTTTGGTGGGCAAAGACCCACTTCGTCAGATGCATGTAGGGGACATTTCCAGAGGCAGGTATAAATATGCAGGCCAGAATCAGGCTGGAAATGACCAGGTGGATCCAATCAGCGAGGATGAGGCCCATTTCTAGTAGCTGATCTGGAGGTGTGAATTCCAAGAGAGGAGAAGCTGCTTTTGTAGTTAGCTAGCCATTCACAGTCTTTGTTTAATCCTGAGTTGATTGTGTCAAACTTGAAGATGAACTGTAGCTCAGCAGTTTCTCTTTGAAGTCTGGTCCTGAAGGTTTTTTGCTGCAGGATGGCTACCTTTAGTTCTGCAATTGTGTGTCCAGGGAGATTGAAGTGTTCCCCTACAGGTTTTTGTATGTTGCCATTCCTAATATCTGATTTGTGTCCATTGATTTTTTTTACGCAGGGATTGTCCAGTTTGGCCAGTGTATACAGCAATTGAGGCATTGTTGGCACATGATGGCATATATTACGTTAGTGGATGTGCAGGAGAATGAACCAGTGACAGTATGGCTGATCTGGTTAGGTCCTGTGATGGTGTTGCTGGTGTATATATGTGGGCAGAGTTGGCACTGAGGTTGGTTGCATGGATTGGTTCCTGAGTTCGAGTTATTATAGTGTGGTGTATAGTTGCTGGTGAGAATATGCTTCAGGTTGGTGGGTTTTCTGTGGGCAAGGACTGGCCTGCCTCCCAAGGCCTGTGAAAGCAAGGGATCATTGTCCAGGATGGGTAGTAGATCACTAATGATGCGTTGGAGGGGTTTTAGCTGAAGACTGTAGGTGATGGCCAGTGGTGTTCTGCTGGTTTCTTTCTTGGGCTTGTCCTGTAGCAGGAAGCTTCTGGGTACACGTCTGGCTCTGTCAGTTTGTTTCCTCACTTCCTCATGTGGGTATCGTAGTTTACAGAATGCTTGTTGAAGGTCTTGTAGGTGTAGGTCTCTGTCTGAGGGGTTGGAGCAGATGCGGTTGTACCTCAGTGCTTGGCTGTAAACAATGGATCGTGTGGTGTGTCTGGGATAGAATCTGGAGGCATGCAGGTAAGCATAGCGGTCAGTAGACTTTCAGTATAGGGTGGTGTTTATGTGACCGACACTTATTTGCACCATGGTGTCCAGAAAATGGACCTCCCGTGTAGACTGGTCCATGCTGAGGTTGATGGTGGGGTGGAAGCTGTTCAAATCATGGTGAAATTCTTCCAGAGTCTCCTTCCCATGGGTCCAGATGATGAAGATGTCATTGATTTAGCGTAGGTAGAGAAGGGGCGTAAATGGACGAGAGCTTAGGAAGCGTTATTCCAGGTCAGCCATAAAAATGTTGGTGTATTGTGGGGCCATTCGGGTGCCCATAGCAGTGCCACTGGTCTGGAGGTATATATTGTCACCAAATCTGAAATATTTGTGTGTGAGGATAAATTCGCAGAGTTCAGCCACTGGTTGTGCTGTGGCATCATCAGGGATACTGTTCCTGACAGCTTGTATTCCATCTGCATGTGGGATGTTTGTGTAGAGAGCCTCTACATCAATAGTGGCTAGGATGATGTTTTCTGGAAGATCACCAATGCATTGTAGTTTTCTCAGAAAATCAGTAGTGTCACGGAGTAACTGGGAGTGCTGGTGGCATAGGGTCTGAGTAGAGAGTCCACATATCCATAGACAGTCCTTCAATGAGAGTGCCAATGCCCGAGATGATGGTGAGTCCGGGATTTCCAGGTTTGTGGATCTTGGGTAATAGGTAGAACAACCCTGGTCGGGGCTCTAAGGGTGTGTCGATTTGTTCCTGTGCTTGTGCAGGGAGTGTTCTGAGCAGATGGTGCAGTTTCTTAGTGTATTCCCTAGTGGGATCTGAGGAAAGAGGCCTGTAGAATTTGGTATTGGAGAGTTGTCTGGCAGCCTCCTTTAGGTAGTCAGGCCTGTTCAGGATGACAACAGTACCTCCTTTGCCAGCCTCTTTGATTATAATGTCAGAGTTGTTCCGGAGGCTGTGGATGGCATTGCGTTCTGCATGACTGAGGTTACCAGGCAAGCGATGCTGTTTTTCCACAATTTCTGCCTGTGCACGTCGGCGGAAGCATTCTATGTATAGGTCCAGACTGTCATTTCGGCCCTCAGGAGGAGTCCATGTGGAGTTCTTCTTGTGCTGTTGGTGGGAAGGTATCTGTGTGTCAGTGCACTGTTCAGTGTTGTGTTGGAAGTATTCCTTGAGACGGAGACAGCAAAAGTAGGCTTCCAGATCACCGCAGAACTGTAGCATGTTAGTGCGGGTGGTGGGGCAAAAAGAGAGTCCCCGAGATAGAACAGACTCTTCTGCTGGGCTGAGTGTGTAGATGGATAGATTGACGATATTGCTGGGTGAGTTAGGGGTACCACTGTTGTGCCCCATGTGGCAGGTAGGATTTTAGACAGCTTACAGTCCTTTTTCCTCTGTAGAGAAGTGAAGTGTGTAATGTAGATCTGCTGTCTTATTTTAGTAAAGTCCATTGTGGGGAAGGTTGGTTTTTTTATGAGAGACTCCAGATTGGAGAGCTCTCTTTTGATGTTTACCTGTTTGCTGTACAGGATGCTGATCAGGTGATTCCTCAGTTTTTTAGATAGTGTATGGCATAATCTCTCACTGTAGTCTGTACAGTATGTAGATAGCAATGGATTTTTCACCTTCAGTCCATTTGGTATGATGTCCATCCGTTTGCATTTGGAGAGAAAGATGATATCTGTTTGTACTTGTGCAAGTTTCTTCATGAGGTTGATAGATTTCCACTCCATACGGCTAAATGCAGTGCCTTGCATGGTGTCAAGTATCAGAGGGGTAGCCGTGTTAGTCTGAATCTGAAAAAGCAGCGAGGAGTCCTGTGGCACCTTATAGACTAACCAAAGTGTTGGAGCATAAGTTTTCATGGGAAAAAACCCACTTCGTCAGATGCATCGCTGAATATTGAGGAGAATACCTAATGGTTTATGTACTCTTTAGCAAGGTGGTCTGGTGCCAAGATAGGATGTGGATGCCATCTATGACCCCACCACAGTGAGGTATACCCATCTCAGCAAAGCCATCTACTCTGTCCTGGACATTGCCCAGAAACACTACCCTTCTTAGAAGTGATTGATTAATGGTCTTGCTCACTTGGACCAAAATAGTGGATTTACCAACTCCAAATTGATTCCCTATTGACTGATGGCAGTCTGGTGTTGCAAGTTACCACAGAGCAATGACTATTTGCTTCTCCATGGTCAGAGCCAGGCCCGTTTTAATGTTGCTTTATTTCATGGCTTGTGAAAACTGTATAAAGATCCTACAAATTGGCCATATGTGTTCAAAAGGTCTGCAGTAACTGCTTGTTGTCCCATACGTACATAATAACATGATCCAGCCAGTCAATGCTTCTTTCCTGGGTCCAGAAATGGTGCTACCCAGTGTTCAACTGCTGTGCAACTCCTAGCAGCAACTGGGAATTTTTTTATTGTACTCACAACAAGAGTACTCAGCTGAGCAGGGCTCGTGCTTTTCAAGTTATGGCATACATATATACATATATTTTAAGCAGTCTATATGTGTGGAATAAAATATTTTAAAGTAAGACACCTGTGTCTAGTTGCTGTGAGGTACCCTTAGTGACTACAAAGGTGCTGAACAAAGGTAGTGAATTAGCCTTCTTCCATTGGAGGAATAATAGAAGCCGCAGAACAAACGAACACATGGCTTCAGGGTTTGTAGACATCTGAATGTTTCAAAGAGCTTGCAAATACGATTTCATCCTAACAAAACAACTAGCATCACACTTTCTACTTCTGACTGATAAAAGACAGAATTCTACCAGAGAGCAAAGATTTGGCCTTAATGCAACACAATTTATCATGTATTAATTAGTAACACGGGACTTTAAAAAACATTAAGTTCAGAGTTTAGATGCCTGCAACACTCCACAAAATTCTGTTAAAACAATGAATAATCCTGCAGCACCAATCCTGGGTAGGAATGGTGTTCCTAGCCTCTGTTTGTCTGGAAATTGGTGACAGGAGAGGGATCACATGAGGATTACTGTTGTGTTCCCTCCCTCTGGGGCATGTGGTATTGGCCACTGTCAGCAGACAGAATACTGGGCTAGATGCACCATAGGTCTGACCCAATATGACTGTTCTTATCAGCACCTTATAACTATTTGGCTGCGTCCAGACTGGCATGATTTTGCGCAAATACTTTTAGCAGAAAAGTTTTTCCGTTAAAAGTATTTGCACAAGAGAGCGTCTAAACTGGCATGTGTCTTTGCACAAAAGATTTGCTTTTGCTCAAAAGCATCCATGCCAGTGTAGACGCTCTCTTGCGCAAGAAATCTCCGATGGCCATTTTAGCCATCGGGCTTTCTTGCTCAAGAAATTAACATGGCTGTCTATACTGGCCCTCTTACACAAGTATACTTGTGCAAGAGGGCTTATCCCTGAGCAGGAGCGTCGGAGTATTTGCGCAAGAACCACTGATTTTGTACATTACAAAGTCGGTGTTCTTGCGCAAATACTCGCGGCACCTGTAGACATGTGCTAATATTTTGCGCAAAAGCGCTTGCTTTTGCGCAAAATCATGCCAGTCTAGATGCACCCTATTTGTTTTTTAATATTTTTTCAGCTATTGACTAACAGGGCTACCCCTTTTAGGGTATGTCTACACTACCACCCTAGTTTGAACTAGGGTGGTAATGTAGGCAACCGGAGTTGCAAATGAAGCCCGGGATTTGAATTTCCCGGGCTTCGTTTGCATATAGCTGGGCGCCGCCATTTTTAAATGTCCGCTAATGTGGACTCCGTGCCGCGCAGCTACACGCGGCACAGACTAGGTAGTTCGGACTAGGCTTCCTACTCCGAACTACCATTACTCCTTGGTAGTTCGGAGTAGGAAGCCTAGTCCGAACTACCTAGTCCGTGCCGCGTGTAGCTGCGCGGCACGGAGTCCACACTAGCGGACATTTAAAAATGGCGGCGCCCGGCTATATGCAAATGAAGCCCAGGAAATTCAAATCCCGGGCTTCATTTGCAACTCCGATTGCCTACATTACCACTCTAGTTCGAACTAGGGTGGTAGTGTAGACATACCCTATTACTGTTAAAATAATGTTTTCTTTCTTATCTTAAGCCATTAACACATATATAAAAATGTTGTTTGAAATTTAATCATGCAAATGTCCTCCTAGCACAAAGACACACACACACACACCAGGCTTCCCTGCTTCCCTCCAAACCAGCCTAACAGAGAGGACTGCAGTGAGTCAGACATCCCAAATAAACTGTCCCCTGCCTCCACCTCACTGCACAGATGCCGGCACTCTTTCCCCCACCTACCCCATGCAGTCAGCCCTTTTATCTCCCCCTTCTCAGCCCAGAAGGAGTCTGCCTCATCCTCTCCCCAGCTCTCTTTTGCTCTTGCTCTCACTCTCTGGCTTTGTCTACGCTGCAGGGTTTTTGCACAAGAAGCTTTTTGCAGAAGAGGTCTTCTGCAAAAACTTCTTGCACAAAATCATGTCCACACCACAAAAGCACATCGCAAAAGCAATGTACTTTTGAGCAAGAGAGCCTTCACACTGCATGGATGCTCTTGTGCAAGAAGCTCTGGTTATCATTAACAGAATGGCCATCAGAGCACCTGTGCTTTTTCTGCGCAAGAAACCCCTGCAGAGCATCCATACACGCTTTTTTGCATTAGAGCTGTAATGCAAAAAGGAGTTATTCCTCGTGGGGAGAGAAATAACTCTATTGGCAAAAGCCCTCTGTCCTGTCAATTTACTGTATTTTGGGGGGGGGGGGGCACAAAAGCGTACTTGAGGTGTCGATGCTTCATCGTTTTTTGCACAAATATGGCCGTTTTTGCGCAAAAACCTTGTAGTGTAGACATGGCCTCTGTGTCTCTCTCCTTCCCCCAAGTCAATTAATTACTTCCTCCCTCCTCCCAAACACTTATTCCCTGCTTATCTTCGCTGGCTGATTGTCTTCCCATTAAAGCACTCGACAGGCAGTGTTTAGCTGCTATTTACGGAGGTCCCATCCCTGCCGATCAGCTGATCTCCCTGCCTACACAAGGAGCTTTAAACCTTTGCACAGGGTTCAGAACATAGCTGAGTAGCTACTATGCTTAGAGGGAACTTTGACATGCACCTAAGCCAGGCTTTCAGAAAAAGGCACGAGAAAGTATGAGTTGTTTTGCTGCTGATAGCAGGGTAAGGAGGTAGGAAGGCATCACAGGGACCAAAACCATGTTCCTATTCCCCCTGTGACAATGTTTTGGTCCCATGAAGCTTTGCAAGCCTTCCCAAACCCCTCTGTGTCTAGTTGCACTGTGGAATAGTTACCCAAAGTGCATAGCTCTGTGATCGATGTAAGTGCTGCTAGTGAGGATGCAATACACTGATACAATGAGTCTGGTGTGGAGATGCATGACCAGCTTAGTTGCTGTGGTGGCTGAATGTCCACTTACATTGTCAACTTTATTTTTGTAGTCTGGACATGCCCATGGAAAAGCAATTGCTTCTATTTTTGTGCAAATGATTTGGCTGCTTGAAATAGTCCCATTAGGGTTATGGATAACAGCATTTTTAAATACTGTATCTTGGACACTGCTACAGAAAAGTGTTTTCAATACTGTTGGAGGTTTTTAAACACATTATTGCTTTACTTGTTGTTTGGGGTCATAAAATATCCATTGCCTTCTGAAATGTCACTATTTGGTTATTTGTACCATTCAACTTTTTCCTCATTAGTGTACTATTCAATTAAACACCTGGAAATTCATAACATTGTGGATTATCTATCTGTTTCTATCACTCATTGCTGACATTGACTCTTTCAAATGTAATGTTCTTGGTAAAGCCTTTGAAAGTCACTAGCAATAGCCCAAGAAGTTCATGTGTGATTTGTCATTTTTATTGTGAAATTCACAAAGGGGACAAGCGAAACCCACTCCCTCAGCATTTTTAAAGACTTACCTGGAAATCATTAATTGAGCTCATGTCTAAATCTCATGAAATGCCTCAAAAATGTTGGGAAAAGTTCATATTGTATTTGCAACCCTATATATGGTGCTCCGGGGACTAAAACTGATGCACAATGTAGTAAGTTATAAAGCCTAGTCTGGGGAAGACTTCTGCAAATAGTTTAATAAACTGAAAGCTTTTCGAGTGTTTGGATTAATTTGAGGGGAGCGGGTGAATTATAAGTGAGGTATCTGAAAGACCTTATGTCTGTAACATTAAGGCATTCTAGAAGTGGCTTTAGACATCACCTTGGTGACTCACTAGAGTTCAATTATGTTTACTTCTGAGTTGGAGTATTCTAGAATGAGAATTGTCCACTGAAAGGAAAATCCATTTGCAGAACTCTTATGGTTTGGGGTCAGAAATCTACTTACAGTGAACTCCATAGGGAAGTTACTTAGGGGCCTGACATAGCTTCTGCAGAGACTCAGTGGAGCTACACTGTAGTAGATGTTACTTCAAAGTGTGTTGGTATTGTTATTGCTGAGATCTGACTCCTAATACACTGCTTAACTTTGTTCAGAAGAAGTGAGTTTAAAGCATTAGTATAAGTTTAATTAACATTAGGGGTAAAGTACTGATGTTTGTTTCTTTGCACATAACTATGGTGTAACATTTCAATTGTTTTGTCCATATTTGTCTCACTAGTGTAGATACATTATTGTGTTGTTAAAAAGGAAAACATATAGAAGTGTATACACAACCTTTCTTTCCATTTTCAAGGTATACTAAGATACAAGGAAAAGATCCAGGAGGCAATTCAGCAAGAGATCCATACTCTGAGGACTTAACAAACAAAATGTTGGTGGGAAAACAAAAAAGAATGTAAAAAACTCTCCAAATATCCAATGTGAACCGATCAGTTATTTTTTTGGGGGGGGGAGGAGTGGGGTATCTGTGTCAAATGTAGTCAGACAGGAGACAATACAAAAAAGAAAGAACTAATGAGTCTACACAGCATGAACAGGGTCAGGCCAGATGGCTACAGGAGTGTGCTTGAAGGGAGGTTTGTTAGCCCTAGATTAAGTAGATCTCGGTTCCCTGGATCAACTGGCAGGGGCTGGCCTAGGACCAGCAGGAACTTTCCAGAATCAGTCTGGACAATCAGGCAAGTTGGAATACCTGGGGCCAATTAGGAACCTTCCAAAACCAAAGGAGTCAGGTTAATCAGGAGTTAGGTTAATCAGAACACCAGGGGCCGATCAAGAACCTGTTGAGACTGGTTTAAAAGGGCTCCTCTTCTGTTAATTCAGAGGCATGTGAGGAGGAAGAAAGGAGCCAAAGATCTGAGAGTGAGCAGGGTCTGAAGCTATGTCTACACTGCTGGTTTTTTTCTGGCAGAAGATATGCAAATCACTCTCATTTGCATATCTTCTGCTGATCCTTTTTCCTCTTAAAATCAGGAATAAGGGATCTTCCGGAAAAGGCTTTATTTTCTGAAAGATCCCATCTAGACTGACGCTTTTCTCCGGCAAAGCCCCGAGCCAGAAAAAAGCGACAGCCGTGTTCATGCAAATGCCGCGGGGGATATTTAAATCCCCCGTGGCATTTGCAATTCTGACTTGTCTCATTAGCATCCCTTTTCCGGAAAAGGGTGCCAATGTAGACACAGCCGCTGAGTGAGAGGTAGGAACTGCAAATAAGGCAGAGTGCTGTGGAGGAGCAGGATAGACTGCTCAGGTACCAGAGGAAAGGTGCTGGGAGGTATCACTTCAGGAAGCAGCCCAGGGAAGTAGTTGCCAGACTGGGAGTAGAACAAACCCTGTCTGTTGTCGCTGCCTTAGGGTCCCTGGGTCAGAAGGCGGAGTAGTGAGCGAGCCCGGGTTTTCCCCAATCTTTCCGTGCCATCAGAGAAACCATCCTGGATAGGGAGACCAGGACTATAAAGGGATTTTACTCCATACTATGGACTAGCCTGTGATGAATATGGCTCAGTAGGGTGTGACCCTTGCCTCTTAAAAAAAAAAAAAAAAGAGTCTGTGTGGAAGGTCATGGCGAGCCTCTGAGGTTGAACACTATGCACCCAGAAGCACAGGACCCATGAGACATGGCCAGAGCTCTGCCATAGCAGGTTCAGATCTTAACAGCTGCTGTGTAATCGGAGTCCAAAACTGTGACAAAGGTTGTAATGAAATCCTGTTATGGTGGGTGACTGCACTGTTATCTTTCAGGCACTGCAAATATTTTGCAGCATCTGTGCAGTCATTTTAATGGCTTTGCACCATTTATGTGATGGGTCCTCACTAGTAAGACTCTTCATTCCTCTTTGATGATGTCCTGACCACATTAGTCAGCAATGTAAACCATTGTTTAACTTACAGTTTGGACTATTGTAATTCACTGTACCTGGGTCTAGACAACAAAACTATGGAAAAGGTACCTTTGGAGCACAATGTAATGTTCTGTTTCCTGAGCATAGCAAGCTTAAGGGAGTATGTTTTACTAGCTACACATCTTGTATTGTTTCCTTGTTCACTATTGGAGCCCATTCTTGCTTCTAATACTAGTTTACAAAATCCTTAATGGGATAAAATTGTGATCTCAAGCAGGGGCAGATGACCGTTTTGCGGGGCCCCGGGCAGCATAATTCCGCGCCCCCCCCCCCCTTTGCCACGGCGCATGCTCAGTGACACCATGCGCATGCGCGGCGGAGCCACGGCGCATGCACAGGGCTTTCTGAAGCGTGGGGCCCGGGGCGGCCGCCCCGTTCTCCCTGCCCTATATCCGCCCCTGATCTCAAGTATTGCCTCATCTGAAGAAATGGGCTGTGCCCACAAAAGCTCATGATACCATCTACATGTTTTGTTAGTCTCTAAGGGTACCTCTAAACTACATGCCTCTGTCGGCAGAGGCATGTAGATTTGTTTGTTCAGCAAAGGCAAGTGAAGCCACGATTTAAATGATCACGGCTTCATTTACATTTACATGGCTGCCGCGCTGAGCCGACAAACAGCTGATTAGCTGTTTGTCGGCTCAGCGCGGCAGCCATGTAAATGTAAATGAAGCCGCGATCATTTAAATCGCGGCTTCATTTGCCTTTGCTGATCTGTCTAATCTACATGCCTCTGCCGACAGAGGCATGTAGTCTAGACACAGCCAAAGATGTAGCAAGACCAGTTGTTGGCTTTTAAAGTTTTTCTTCTTCCTGTAATTGCTGTGGCACTTAGTCATCTGGTACCTTTCTGTTCTCAGAACTCTAGAGAGAGTCTCCAGGGAGTCACAGGAAATGTCTTCTTAACATGGGCCAAAGACTCAGGCCCAGTATTCTGTGTAAGCTGAGCACTTGAGATTCAAATGCTGCCTAGCTAATTAGCAGAGTGCCCACAGCTGACAGCATGTGTGTCTAATGTGGTGCACATCAGATCAAAACATAATGCACATAAAATTTATTCCACACATGGATGAAAAAAAAATTAGAAGGAGCATTGCTCAGGACCACATTCCCAGGGACATTAAGCAAAGTGCTCCCTTTATCATCTTTAGATCGCTCTGCACAGCCCACTTCTATAATAAAGTATTTCCCAATTAAGCAAAGCAAAAAAAAAAACAAACAGCAGGGTATTAAATCAGAAGCCACTGATTTAACTCAAACACCGGATGGACAGATCCCATGGTTTTTCTGCATCCATATTTTAGCATTGTGATGTATTCTAGAAATGCTGAGAGAGAGAGAGCATGTGAAGAAAAGAGATCTGAATTCACTTTGTGACATTATTTACTTGAATAAACCAAAACTGAACCAAGGAAAATATTAACTTAAAATATTAACAACAAACTGTGACCTTACTATTCTGGAAGGAATGGTCAGCAAACATCCCATCTTTTTGGCAGAAGGAGAAAGCTTGTATAATTCCAGCTGACGTTCACACCTGTGTAGCCATAGCTGAAAATAAAACAATCTTTCAACTAGAGAAGAAACAAACCGAGTGCCCTTGAATTTTCAAAGAAATATAACTCCCCCTTTAGCTCTAGGACAACATAGTCTGTTTGTTGGAAAGCATACTTAGTAGCTAGCTACAAATCTCTTCATTGTAAGACTGAATGATTGTCATGCATTTTGTTTTCTTTGTCTCAGTTGATAGTATCTGTAGTAGTATTCAGAGATAGGAAATATGGGTCTGTCACTGTACCTATCTGAAAGTAGCAATACCCTCTAGCTGCAATACTCCACTTTATGGAGTTTTATTAGTATAATGAATGAAAGCCCAGGAGCACACCCTCTAACGCCTCTCAACTTTGTATTTTAAAAGCTATCATTATTAACAAAGAAAAATAACTAGCAGCTTGTTTTATGTACCCTTTGTTAAAAGGCTCCACATATTTTTAAGGAGGGTTTAATCTACAATAATTTGTCATCAAACCTTCAGCATGAATGTAATATAATCCATATGAATGCAAAATGTTCTGCAGGACATTTGTAAACATAATGCAATCATGTGTTTGCATTTGTGACTCCCAAGTAGCTAGCAGCAGCTGTATAAACTTTTACACAGAAGATATACAGTGTGAATGAGTACAGTTGTGTATTGTTGATTATATGTGATGCTTTCATTATGCTTTCATTTTATTAACCATATATGTTCATAAAAGAACAAAAATGTATTTTGGTTGATTGTTGTTTTAAACATTTGATCCCAAAAGACACATAATGTTTTCTAAAATGCACCTGTTACTTTGCAAAAGTAACATATCTTTTCATAGCACCAAGTACGCGTGTGTACACACACATACCAGGCTGCATATATGCACTAAAAAGAACCTATTTATTTAATAAAATGGATTACTGTTTCATTATAATTGCCTTAGTTGCATGCCTTATGTTAACAACAGACCAGCTCTGAAGTCAGTGGTAAACTTCTCACTGACTTCAGTAGCCATTGGATCAGGCCCAGTGGAAGTTTGGGCTGTAAAATGACTACCTGAGTAGGCCCTATATTTACTTTGTTAATCTATTGACAGTATCCCATTGGTTTATTAATTGAAGTAGATATACATCATACTGTTTTTATTATCACTGTTGGGAAGAGACTGGGAAACCCATCTGTCAAGTCCAAAAGGTAAAAGACTATTTGCAAAATTCTGAACCATTCCGTAAGAATATGTTCTTAATGCCCTTAGAAATGTCAGTGAGATAATCTCAAGACCTCCTATTTCAACTTTATCTTGGCGCATAGGTATGCTCTGATGCCTCCTGCATTACAGGGCTTCCATCATTTCACCTTTGGGTGATGAATCCTTCTGTGATAGCCTTTAGGCTGTGGAACATGTTCTTCAACATCTGTCTTAGCTATAGCCCCGTCACATAAAAAAGACAGTTGTAACCACTTTATTATTAAGAGTTTCATGTTTTATCCATATCAGCACTCTCTGCACACGTTTGTACAGGGACTGCTGTGTTGGATATTTAGCTTTGTGTGTGTGTATGCTTTATTCTTTCTGGATTATGTTCTTGCTATTGTTACATTTTAGCTGGACAGTATCATGAATGCCTCAAACAGGAGGGAGTAAGTGAGGAGAGAGGATATATAAATACAATTATTTGCTATTTATTAATCTTTATTTGCAATGCAATAGCATTCCTGATTCTTCAGCTTCATGAATGCAGAACTAAGACAGCACTCTTGGAAATACAAGATGACTTCAGAATGTTCAGGAATTGATTGACTGCCGAAGATATGAGGAGATGGCGTCCCAACATTCAAAATAGGTGCCCATTGATTTCAATGGGAATTCATAGGCAATAACATACAATGATTGGGAACTGGTTCCTTTCAATATGCCAGACATATTACTTAAGCCTTTATGTTCCTCCAAAAATGAGTCACTTCCTACTTTTATATAGTTTGCATGTTTGCCCTACCAATAGGCTAATGGGCGCTTCCTTTTTTATCCATGTAAACTAGCCAAAAACTACTGAAGGAAGTCGACTTCAATCATTTAGACAACTTGTCCTAATAAAACATGCTCATATATTACTTCTCTTTTCTTACAGCCTGCCCTGCCTTATAAGACCTATTCAAGCATCTCAACCCGCAACTGGAACCCAAGTTTCCAGGTGTACTGCAGAGTGAAGGCATTACTCATAAACCTCATCATTTGAATATGTAAGATTAAATTAGCCACTAGAAGAAATTTCAATGTACCCCTGGGTTACAGATGGGTAGGCAGTTTTATTCCCCGCATTATTCGAATCTAGTACCTGGTTAAGTCTCATCTACTGCATTATTCATTGTCATATTTTTAAATTCTACAAACTTCCTTCAGTTTAATCTACATTTTCCATCTAACCACATCTACCGAGAGAACTAAGTACTGTACAACATTTGAACAGACATCAGTCGATACAATTTACTTCTTTTTTCTCATGACTCCATGAAGCTTTGTCTTTTTTCCTCTACCTCCTCGTCTTAAGGCAGAGTTTGGACACACTGAAACATATGCTTTCCTTAAGCCATATCAGTGGAACTTACAATATAAAAAGACAAGATATCACATAGTCATTCAGAAATATAATTTGAAAACAAAATGGATCTGAAACAAAATGACATGCTAGCTATGTACCCAAGTAATTAGTGGGCATAAGACCTTTAGATATACACCTCCAATGAATGCCAGAAGTTCACTCTGGCCAAATGTCAGTCCTTTTGTGTTTATAATGACTTTGTGGGGCTTTGTCAGTGTTCCCTCCTGCTCTTCCTTAATGCTGGATAACAGAGTTAGCTTCTAGCTGCTTTATAACTGGGCTTTATTAGTTATGACTGCTGTTATTTTTGCTGATGGTTATTCTTTTTGAGTTCTTATATTTCTGAGTGGATGTGGACCATGCATGCCTTCTCCTTCCCATTTATCTCTATACATATGTCACAAGTACAATGCTTAGCCCACAGACACTTTGCTATATTGGTCAGGAGTGCAAAATATTCTTGAACTTGTGTTTTGCTATGTGAAGGGGTGTATGCATACCCCCTTGTAAAGGGGCATGTATGTACCCCTTTCTCTCCGGTGCTTTGTCTCTATTTCAAGTTCTAGCCATCTAATCTGACAGTCTGGCAGTCTGTAAGAGTCTCAGTTTACAAGAGTCTGTATATTTGCCCCCGCCCTTGGTGGGTGGGGTAGGGAGACCCGGACCCGGCCTCTCTCACGGGTCCCAGCCCAGGGCCCTAAGGACAGGCTTTAGCCAGGTTCCTATCTGGCTGACAGGGCTTCCTGCCGCAACTTGCCAGCCCACAGGCTTCTACTGGAGAGCCCCGCCCTGGGCTACTTCCTACCCTGGATATGTCTGGAGGGTGTCGTAACCCTTCCTCAGCACCCGCAACCTGCCCCCCGCCCATGGAGTACAGTCACTCTCTCTCTCTCTCTCTCTCTCTCTCAATTGCCTGTACTTCCCTTACCTCCTCACTCCCTTGCCTCTTCCTCCCTTCAGTCCCAGTTCCCCTTTTTAAATCTCCCACCCCACTTCCTCTCTCCACCCCTCCCCATGACGTCACCTCTGTGTGCCTCCCAAGCCCCCCTTCCTCCTCTTGCATCATTCCTGGAGAGCTTGTGACGATGATGCGGCGCCTGTGACGACACCGTGGCGCCCTGGCCCAGACTGAGATGTAGTTCAGCTGTGCCATGGCGTGTGAACACACGGCACAAGTGGCGCTCCAGCTTCTGCGCTCCCCGTACCGCATGGTGGTCAGGGCGATAGTGCCCTGTCACATGCTATTTCCATTGACTTTATTTTCCTTTTCTCATTCTCAGAAATTTAGTTCAATTCAAAGCTAAATGCTAGCAATATAAAGCCATTTTTAGGTGCTATTGTAGCTTGCTGAATTTCCTGGAGGGAAATGATTTTAAAATGGCAGATAGTTGGGTAGAGTAAGAGTCAAACTTACTCTTCTACCAGCTTCTTACTCAGATTGTACATGGTGAGTAATGTCAGTCAGTCTCCATTTTTTGTTGTTGTTGTTGTTTGTTTTCTTAATGAAAATATCCACATCTCATCTTCCAGCCTACAAAAGGCCAGGAGTGAAACAAAGAAGAATCTGTGGTACTTTTCTCTTAATAGATCTCTTCTTGCATTTTCCTTTAAAATTTCTGATCCCTAACTATTGCCTCACTATACAAAAAAATAATAATGTTGAATTGGCTTGAAGAATTTGTACACCATTATTTTTAAGTGAAGGATTAACAAGGGCTGTACAGCAGACTAGGACAGAGATTGCGGCCAGCCCCTGCATGTCTATTTCGCACCCAATCTTTCCCCTTTTCCAGCCCCAAACACAGTGGAAGTTTGTTTATTGGGAGACCAAGGGAGCATACGAACTCTGCAGAGCTGGTAGTCCTGTTGGGGTAGTCTGAGCAAAGAGTAGGAGGAGGAACTCAGGCCATAAGCTATGACTCCTCTTTTCTAACCAGCTCTTCTCATTTATCACAAGCTGCACTCTCTTTATGGGTGGGCCAGTAGCATTATTCCCCAAGGCATTTGGGAGGGTGGTGTCTTTCTGAGAGAATGATCTTTTCACCATTTCTCACCATCCAGAGGTAGGGCAAATCCACATTATTCTGGACATACAGCTGTAATTTAATTCCAAAGTGTAACCTCCAATTGGAAAAGTCAGGAGTTAAAACTATGACTTGTATCTGGACATAGAATATTTCTGAAAGAAATTATGTCAGTGGCAGAGCTGAGGGAATTTGTTCACTTAGAAGTATTCTGTGTGAAAAGGCTGAGGAAAAAGTCTGGGGAGAGGATGATTAAAGATATTTGGTTTTATTATGGTCACTAGTTGAAGCTTGATTACCAGCAAATAGCTTTACACATATAATAGATGCACTAACAGAATTCTGAATACTGATCCATAGTCACATGCTTTATAATAGTATCATCATGTGTTCACTATAATTTCTTACCAGAGCACATTGGAGATTGCTAGTTCTAAAGTCACTGAGCTACATAACAGTGACTTCCTAATGTTTTTTTTACCGATCTTTATGTGGTTTTTATGTGATTTTGCATTTACACACACAAAAATTCCCAAAACTAATAATATTACAATGCAAAAATTTAAAATAGCATAGTAAGAATTCACTAATAGTTGGCTCCGTGGAAAAAAAAGGAAAGGATTCTTGTTATGCCCATTCAGGGTCCCTCTTGCATTCTCTCTAGCTCAGCAGTATTCCTGGCCAAATCATCCAGTTGCTTCTTGCTCATCCACTCCCTGCTTCTCCCCTCATGACTGCGCGCTCTCTGTTCAGGATCTGGCAAACTCTTCAAAGGCAAAATTGATAGTGCACAGCAGGAGCTCTCCACCTGCACTTCCCCTCCCACTCAGTGTAGCCTGTCCTCCTTTCCTTTGTTTCTAATGCTATTTCTCAGCTGTCTGCTTTCCTCCTCCAATTCCTTCATCTATTTTCATGAACCCGTCCCCATCTGCTTCCAGCCCTCCTTAGTTCTTTTGCTCTCCTTCCTCTCTGTCTCTCTCCTCCTGATACTTTCCTTCCACATTTAAGCATGCTGTTGTTTCCCCTATGCTAAAGAAACATTCTATAGACTACTTCTCTTTCTCTTCCTCACTCATCCTGTCTCCCACCTTTTCTTCATTTCTATTCTTCATGAACATGCCATTCACTTCCAGTGCTTTGATTTTTTTCTCCTAGTCCCTCTCCAATCTGACATCTGCCTCCACGTTATACTAAAACTGCTTTCACTGTAGTTGCTGATCATCTCTTCCTGGCTAAAATCCAGGGGCCCATTCTCTACTTTAATTTTTGATCTCTCCGGTGCCTCCAATACTGTGGACTTCCCTTCCTTCCTTTTTTCTGCTTCTTTCTCTTCCACTTCCAGGACACCATTCTTCTTGGTGCTTGTCCTGCCTCGTGCATCTCCTTTTTTGGCTTTTGGTGTTTGTTCTTCCTTTTCGTTTTCTCTTTTTTGGGGCCCTCTCATTTTATTTTTTTCTACACTCACATCCTAGCTCAACATCTCTATTCTCATGACTCAGTTGTCAACTAGGTAGAAACTACTCATGTGCAATCTAACCCAGATCTTTCCCCTGCTATGTAGGCATAGGAATGACTAGACCCGCAGTTTCCTCACATTAAACAAGATTAAAAAGCAATAATCTCATCTTTCCTTTTTAATCCTTTTTCAGCTGGCATTCCTTCATATCTGTAAGTGGGTTCCTCAGTTGTTCCCCCTTTCTTTACGGGCTCACCAGATTCTGGTGGCCAATCGACCATCCATTCATATTCAGTTTGTCTAGCTCTCCCAACACAGTCACTCTTGGGTGTCCTTTGGTCCAAACAGTTGTCACCCTTTATTTTCCTCCTTTGGATGTTCTCCAGGAGCTAGGGGGACCTGGGCCTGCCATCTCTCGTGGGTTCCAGCCCAGGGCCCTAAGGACCAGTAACGTCATGATCTGGTCCAGCTGGTGGGGCTCCTGCCAAACACACCAGCCCATGGGCTATAAGCAGTAAGCCCTGGCCTGGGCTACTTCCTACCCCCACAGGTCTTGCTCAGGCATTCTTGGCTTGTTCCTCTGCTCTGCATGCCTCCTTCCTCGCTGCCCTTCCCCTGACGCTCTTCCTTCCCTCTTTTATAGTACCTGTCGTGTCGCTCACGCTCCCTGCCCCTCCCTTTGATGTCCTTCCTCTCCCTTGTCACCCTTAGCCCCCCCCACCTCTGCCATGCCTGCACACCCTCCCCCAACCGTTGCGTCAGGACGCCCTCCCGCCTCCCTGCTCCCCAGTGACACCGTGGCTCAGTTGGGCCGCAGAGTGAGAACAAGAGGTGCAGGTGGAGGGCTGTGCGCTGGGCTCCCCATGTAACACAGGGATCAGGCAGCCTGAGTGCAGGGCAAGCTCGTGCCATCAGAGTGGGACGTAGCTGGCCCATCACAATGTCATATATTAATTCCATCCTCCATGTCATCTAAGCTAGTAAACCTGATGTCATCTTCCTTTTGTTTTCACATAACAGCTTTCAAGTCTTATTGCTCTACTTGAGCATCATCAGAATCTACTCCTTCCTCTCTCTACCTGCCACTAAACTTTAATCCATTACTTTTGTTTATTTTTTGCCTAAACTACCTTCTCCATCACTTACCTCTCAAATCCATTCAACATATTGCTATCACACCCTTTCTTGTCCAAATTTTTTAATGGGAAAAAAACCCATTTGTGTTATGGAAAAATGACTCCAATCTCTGTACTGGGACCCACAGAAAGCCATTTTTGACAAGGCTGCTTACTCAAGGACTTAACTTTCTGATTCTAGGGCTCTTTTATGCTTTCTTCTTTGAAGGGGATGATGGCCCAGATGTTTCAAATAAGTTAGGTGGACAGGAATGAGATAAAATGTGTGCCTGATTTGCATATATGGTTATTTGGAAAGCATGTGCATTTACTTGAGGTTTGTGTGAAGTCACTGTAATTTCATGTATGTAATGAGCTGGCTTTTAGCTCAGAGAGTAGAGGCTCCTATAGTCAGCTCCCGAGGTCCCGGGTTTAAATCCGCCTTGGTGGTGGTTACAGGGGGGGCTCGTCCGGGATCTCAACTGGGTGTCGGAAGCTCGGGACGCGCTTCCTCACCTAGGAGAATTATGTAACCCACACACCTAGTGTGGTTACTGAGTACTGCAAGTGGCACCTAGACCACTGCAACAGTTAAGATCAAAAGGCCTCTACAGCATGGGCTGGGAGCCCATGGGCTTTTAGCTCAGAGGGTAGAGGCTCCTCTAGTCAGCTCTCGAGATCCCAGGTTCAAATCTGCCTTGGTGGTGGTTTCATGCTCACATATTGTACATAAGAAATTGCCTAGTTTATTTCAACTGTTCAGTGGCTCTTCATAGAATTCAATTCCTGTTCTTAGTTTCATCATCCCTGTCCATACTCCTGTGAAGCCGAGTTCCATAAAAGTAAGTCCTACTACTCTATAATCACATAGGGTTCTTCCTAGATGTTGAATATCAGGTATTCATCACAGTGTGCACATAACAGAATTCCCTTGGCCTTTGATTTATTCAGACAAGTAGTATCAAATAGTTATGTTACTTATTTCAATAAAAAAGTACAGAACATTTCTCAGACTATATAAACTGAGTAAAAAGTAAACTAGGGACAAAATGCATATTAGAATGCACTTGTACTACTTGCACTGGCCTCAGTATAGGAATCTCAGTTTAAGTATGTTCATAGCTATATTCCCATAATATTGTAGTACCTAATTAATATGGTGCTTCTTTGAGACAAGAGGACCCGTGAATCATTCTCATTATATATGTCATGCTATGGCAAGAAAAGGGACTCGAGTGCATCAGTGATTCTGTTTGAGGTCAGGGAACAAATGACGTATCAATCATGATTTTCCCCTTATCTGACTGTCTCAACTTGGTGGCTTTGTTGTGGCTCGTTGGCCAAATAGGTAGATGCAATTACTTGGCTTTACTACCACAGAAAAGAAGATGCAATTACTTTACAGCTCACATCATTCAGGGATCCAAATTCTGGTGTGAGCAAATGATAGAAAAGGCAAAATGGTGAGAGTTTTAAACCAGCTTTTCTCTCATGGGACAGGAAGGCTTGTGGGATAGCTTGGACCTATGAGTTCACAGATATTAGGTACATAGAGTGAAATCCTTGGGATGTGGGAAAATGCATTGTAGGATATCTACCCACACTGAGCTATGGGATTAGATGTACCAGTTACAATGGCATGAGACTATGTGGTCCTCATAAGAAAATATCCATGAGACTAATGAGCTACAGTACCTAAAGGCTATGTCTACACAGCAGTGTTATTTCAGAACATCAGTTATTCCGAAATAATGTAGAGCATGTCTACACCACAAAATAAATTCGAAATAATGGGAGTCTTACTCTGACTTTTGTAAACCTCATTTAATGAGGAGTAAGGGAAGTCAGGGGAAGAGTGCTATATTTTGAAATAACTGCTGTGTAGACAGTGCCAGAAGTTGAAAGAATCTATTCTGACTTAAGTTACGCAATTAGCATAGCTCAAATTGTGTAGCTTATTTCAAATTTAGCTATGCTGTGTTGACATGGCCAAACTGTGTATGGATGCATAGTTAAGATTCATCTATTGTTAACCACGTGTTGTGTGAGCTGTCATTTTAGACAACTGAGTCTGTCACCATTTAACAACATGGGTTAAAGCAGTGGTTCTTAACCTTACTGCAGCCTGCACCCCTTTGATTCTCAAAATGTGATCTCACACCCCTTATTAAAAATCATTGAAGTAGGTCAGTTCTTTAAACCTAAGATATATCATAAAAATCTGTCCTGTTTCACACCCCCAGAAAGGGCATCTCGCACCCCCAGGAAGTGCGTGCACCCCAGGTTAAAAACCACTGGTTTAAAGGATTGTTTTGTGTACATAACCTCTCTTTTCTAAAAGAATCATGTTTCTCTGTCTCCTAGCCTTCCTCATCTCCCATTTCCACATACCTGGATATTTGAGACTACTTTTTTGGCCTGCTGGACAATATGCTGCTATGATGAAAATCAAAAGTAAAAAAGAAAAATTGAGAGCAGAAGAACTTTCAAATGAGTTGGCTTTATGAGCACATTGCAAACCCATGTGTCTGAGAGAATAACTTGGGGCATGTATTTTCATCTCTTGTATAAACTAGTGAATGATATTGCTGCTTTTATATCATTGAAAAATAAAACATCTTAGTGCTAAGAAACAATTTGAGAAAAGATTAATTTCAAGGAGCACCCAGGACAAATTTTGAGAAAGGTGTTCAGAATTGTTTCGAGTTGAAAGTAAAATTTGTTTGGTATGCTCATTTCGAGGAAGAATAACTTAAAATTAAGAGTAAGAGGGTGTTTTAAAGAAGAAAATAGGTGAATGAATATTTGATTCTTCTGTTAATGTTCACAATAAAACTGAAAGCATTATTTATATTTCCTATGCAGCTTTCATCATTGAAAGGACTTTGCAAAGCCAAAATGACACATTTAAAAATCTCTTCGGAGAGTTTCTAGCTTTCAGGTC
>NC_134722.1:24265000-24387500 GCF_049634645.1 Pelodiscus sinensis
CATCACTCACTTAACTTCACCTTATCTTTAAATAAGTTTAACCAGAAGGGACTTGTTCAACTCACCACCTCTTGAGTGATGTGAATTATTTATATGATCTTCATATGTGTTCGTTAAGCTGTATACGGTATGCCAGAGTAACTGTTTGTTCTCTTCATCCTTAAAAGTACAACTACAATGCTTGAGTTAAGGCAAACTAGGGTAAGGATCTGCCACTTTTTACTGTTCTTTTGTGGAAATTGACAATTATCACATCATTTTTTCATGCTCTACAATGGCAGCAGCATTGTCTCAAACTGGCACGTTAGCAACACAGAATGCATAAAAGAGACATTTCAAATGCTTGCTGTTGTTGCATTGCCATTTTCCACACAAAACTGAATACATCGGAAACCATATGCAGACATGTCTTACAACATAAACATGCAGCTGTAATGGCTACTGTGGTGGTAATGATAGATTAGGGCTTTTTTTTTTTTTTTGTCAATTCACCCTTTTTAAGTGTGTTCCTTGTCTATGAAGGAATGAGAGCCCTTATGGTGCAACAGTTTTGCTATAAAAAGATTTTATTATCTACTAACGGGACAACACAAAACAGAAAACAACATAAAATTTAATAAATACATCCCTGAATATGTGGTATGAATGTGCTTTCCAGGAAATTTGTCCTATTAAAGACGTCATGTATTTATATAGTCCTTTTCATAGAGAATGATGCCAGAGAACATTACAAACTGATTATATAGAGATTACTTAGGCATCACTGAAGAAAAAAACCCTTTTGGGTGGAAGACAGCAACCACTTAGTGCCACCAACACTAAACAAGAGTTTTAAAAGGGTATCTGAACAATAATTTCTCTAATGCGTAGTAGTGGTGTTTATTTTTAGCATGCAGAATCTAACTACCCAAGTTGGAATTTGGCCAGAACATCACTATTCACTCTCCTGCTGTTGGCTTTTTTTTGTAAATGATTACAAAAGCAAAGGTTTTTCTTTCGTGTTTTCTGCAAATAATATTTCTTCAATACAATATTTCCTAGCCTTTTAGTAGATTCTTGGTGGAACAGAGACTTGCTATCATCTACTAAATAAAACACACCATTTCTTTCAGGATACTGAATTTTCTTCGAAGAACTCCCATATAGAGTCCAAGTAGGCTAGAACCTGCTTAACTGATAGGACTTGAGGTGATCAAGGAGGTAGGACAGTGGTTAGAACACAGAATTTCTGTTCTGGTATATTTAAGAACCTGCTGTTTTGGGGGGATGTCTGGGAGGCAGTCTTACATGCTTTTATCTTTTCATGGCCAGTGGGCTTCCTTGCTGGCTGAATAGCTTCCTACAGTTCATGGTTTTTTGCTTTTTTGATATAGAACACTCAGGGGTATACTGCACGGGGCATATTTTTTAAGAGGACCTGCAGAAGACAAAATACTTCATCTGTGGTCATGAGCTTCCCTTTTGGGACCTGTTTCTGCTCTCCCGGGCATCAACGTTAAATTCAAGTTGAGTACAGCAGGTAGGTTTAGATGCAATTCCATTATTGTCTCTGCATTGCAAATGAAGTGATGTCCGTGCCACAGGTAAGTTTATCCATGCTAGTTTTAATCTAGCTAGTATGCATAACAACAGTAGTACAGAGGTAGTGCCTTGGAATAGCTGACCAAGTACAAACCAGATCCACTGGCTATGAAGATGGGTTGCCAGCTTATGGTAAAGGGGATGGATCAAAAGGGGGAAAGAATGTAATGCTATGAGATAAAACTTCCTTCGCTGACAGATTATTTTGGGGGGACACTGGGCTCATTTTCTATCTTCATGTGATTATTTTTTAAACATTCTCAATTCAAGGTTTGATCTGAAGGACAACATTTTTCAAAGTGAGCCCCTGACTCACCGATAGAATTGCTCTATATTGTGGAATGAGTCCACTATTGGCATGGGCCTCTGAGACCATGACTGTCTGTCACAGATAAGAGTTCTACCAAATGACATATAGTGATTAAGGTGGGAAAAAAATCGACCTATGTATTTCTCATGCTCTGGGTGCATACTCTAGGAGCCTGCTCACACCCCAGTAAAAGTTAGAGACACCTGAGACTTATGTCTACACTCCCAGCTAAATCAGCACTGTTGCAATTGATTCAATGTATCTATTTAGCAGGTCTGGTGATAACTTGATGGGAGAGTGTCTCCCATTGACACAACATGGTATAGACACCGCTGTAAGTTGTCCCAACCTATGTTAACTTCAGTTACATAATTTATGTAATTTATGTAACTGAAGTAGCGTAACTTAGGTCGACTCGTAACTATAATGCTGACCTAGCCTAACGGTGTGTCTAGACTACAGAGTTTTGTCGACAAAAGTGGACTTTTGGTGACAAAACTATACCTACGTCAACACTGCTGTTGAGTTCTGTCGAAATAACTTTGACAGAACTCAGCAGTTTTGTCGACGGCAGTAAACCTCATTCTACAAGGAATAACGCCTTTTGTCAACAGAGTTCTGTCGACAGAAGGCGTTATTGCATCTACACTGTCCTTTGCGTCTACACTGTTATGACAACAAAGCGGCTTGCTTTATCAACAGAACTGGGTGTAGTCTAGATACTCTTTGTCGACAGAAGCTTTGTCAACAGAATCTGTCGACAAAACTTCTGTCGACAAAAGCCTGTAGTCTAGACGTACCCCCGGTCTCAGCCTTAGCAGCGCAAAAACAGTGTTGTGTAACTGAGACTCACTGAGTGACTCTGATTCCAAGTAGACAAAAATATATTACATGGCACATAAAGGATTGGAACTTATATATTAGGGAAGTAAGCAGCTAGTTGAGTCACTACTTGACTAATCTCTCCTCCCCCTCTTTCTGTCTCTCTGAGGGTATGTCTACACTACCGCCCTAGTTCGAACTATTGCCGGGCGCCACCATTTTTAAATGTCCGCTAGTACAGACTCGTGAAACGAGGAGTAATGGTAGTTCGGAATAGGAAGCCTAGTCCGAACTACCTAGTCCGTGCCGCATGGCACGGAGTCCGCACTAGCGGACATTTAAAAATGGCGACGCCCGGCAAGATGCAAATGAAGCCCGGGAAATTCAAATCCCGGGCTTTATTTGCAACTCCGGTTGCCTACATTACCACCCTAGTTCGAACTAGGGTGGTAGTGTAGACATACCCTGAGAGACAGCAAGGACAGGAGCAGGAACTGGGTGCTGAGGGTAGCTGGCTTAAAAGAACGTTTCCCCCCATCACTGTTTCCACAGGGGTCTAGGGGAAGCCGAGTGGCTCTTACTCCATTTAAAAAGCAGAAGTGCAGCCGGAAGCTAACCCTGCTGCGACTCTGCAGTTTCCTCCTTATTGACTAATCGATTAGCTGATTAAATGCAATTTAACATCCCTATTACATATGCTGAAATGGAACGAAATATTCAAAAGATGAAGGCTGTTTTCCCCAGCTCTTTAGCTACAGCAGAGGAATGTATAGTACATTTCAGGAGCAAAGATAACTTTAAACAATATTTGTAGTCTTCCAAGCCAGGGCTGACCGTGCAGCAGGTGGTTGTTTACCTGTCCAAATCATCTCAGGGTCCAAATCATCTCAGGTAGAGGCACGGATCCTAGACTTCATAGGTGTCCATGTGGGGAGAATGAAGTAGCTTCCATCCAAAGTAGATTTAGAGACCTTGCAGGCAAAATTTCCCTACCTACCATCTGCTGTGCATGACAGAGATGACCTGCTCATCACCGAAGTGCAACTGGTGCTAGGATGGAATGTGGTTGCTGTGTATCAGAACATAGTAACGATATCTAAGAGGAGAGAAGATCAGTCTTAACCATACTTGGGAAGATGGCCACAATACCAGCCTTGGGATTTT
This sequence comes from Pelodiscus sinensis, assembly GCF_049634645.1. Classification (NCBI taxonomy): domain Eukaryota; kingdom Metazoa; phylum Chordata; order Testudines; family Trionychidae; genus Pelodiscus; species Pelodiscus sinensis. The sequence goes on from NC_134722.1 coordinate 24,268,878, forward strand.
TCAGCGGCCAAGTGGCAAAGACTTTGGTTTCCATTGTAATCTGAAAGATTACAAAACGTGCTTGAGGTGTGGACTCTCCACCGGTTTTTGCGCAAAAACCTTGTAGTGTAGACATAGCCTTAATGCGTGGATTTGCAGTCTCATGTGAATCTTTCTTTGATTTCCATGGGTTTTACTAAGATCTCCAGGTTGAAACACAGGTGAAATCCTGATCAGTCATTCATTTGTCATGAAAGCCCAAATTAATGTTATATTCTATTATGACAGTTTCAACAATTGCATTCTCAACACCTAGGAATTAGCCAATTCTCACTTCAGTTGAAAAGTGGGACCACCATTGCTATTTCTTTCAGCAGTTTGGGTTTCATGTAGAGATTTTCCACCCATGAACAGACTAGCCCGAGTCCTGCTGAGCCAATAAGATCTAATGACTTCTCAACTAGTGCAGGTATAACTGCAGCTAACAGCACTATCATATTTCTTTGAAAACTCAGGATTAAGAGCAGCCTTCAGACAACCAAAACTGAGGTGACATATTCAGTGTTCTAAGCTGAATCAGAGTTGCAGCATTGTTTTTGTTCTTCCACAGTGATGTATTAAGCTGCCTGCACTAGGGATCTTAGAAAAATAAATGAAGGAAAGAGAGAGCCTAAAATGAAGAACTGGTTAAAAACAAACCTACAACCAAACAATCATCCCACCCACTCACAGACACTGACTTCTATGATGCATGCCCAATTTCTGTGACATGTTTTGAGTTATATCTTTCTAAGGATATTTAATTCTAGGCTTGGCATGCTTGAGGTCCCTTTCCTCCAAAAGAGTTGAAAGGCTCTTGTATGTGAATCTTTAAATACGGTATAGTAATTACATATTAATCATTCACACAGAGTATTTCTCAATTTCTTGTTGATATATCTAAAATAATGCAAATGATTTTGTCACTAGGAAATCTGTTAAAAATATGTTGGTGAATTTGTGTCAGGGGATGTGGAGAAAGTTCTATCTCATGTGGCAAGGGTTAGTCTGCTCTCAAGACTAATTCTTACAAAGACTGGATGAAAATGTTGAGGTTTCAGTCTTTTATTGTCAGGCCATGGACCAAAGTTGCTCCACTGCATAAAGATAAAATTCATTTCTCAAGATACCCAATGCTCAGGATGGTAACAAAAGCCCCACCTCACAATTCTTATCAGGACTCTGCTCAGCACTGCAGAGCTGAAAGTTAGGAGTGGGAAACCTCTATCAAGGAGAGAATAGAAATAGTCATCTCCCTTCTTATATATCTGGGTCATCTTAATTGATCCCAGTAGACTTCTTCATTGCTGGGCTACCTCAATCAGCCCACCTTAAATCCTCACCTGGAGGAACTTGTCTCCTTTCCTAGCAGCTGAGCCAATACCTTGGGGGCGGAAAAGGTTCCTTACATTCCTCTTTGCCAAGCACAAATGTATAAAGTAAATTTATAGCCTGGTTCCGGAAGAATAACTATATTCTTGTGTATTCCTAATCAAAAAATATGCCCCACAGCTGGATTAAGTACTTCTGATACTTTAAATTGTACCTGTTTTCTTAGTGTTGCATATACAATAGCTCAGTAACTGCCAAGTTTTTTTGGTCATTTTGGCTATCAAATGTAATATCTATAATACCCTTGAAGTAGGTGTAACTTTTAAGTATGGATCAACGGACATGAAGCAACTGCTAGAACAAAAAGTCATCTGTGTCTTTAGTTAGAATATGAACCAAAATATTTCCCGAAAAAAAGTTATTTACTTTTTTGTTGCTGCTGCTGCTGCTAAAACTGGGGCTGCTCTGTGTTCTACAGTTTTTGATGGAAGCAGAAGTACTAAAAAAATCCAAACTAAAATAAAACCTGGCACAAAAATCTTATTTCAGCATTTTTAGCCTAAAAGTTAAAATGAGGAAGTAGTGAAATCTCCTGCAAGAGCTCATGAAATGTCCACTCTCAGATTTGGATATGTTTATATTGGCTTCAGAGGAATAGCATCTGAGTCTTTGGATGTCTAAACTTATCTCTATACTTTTTAAGGTTTACTTATCATTTGAAATTTGCTGTTCCAATTTGACTACTTCATTTTTTTCAATATCATCTGCATTATGTTGTAGCACATAATGACTTCAGAAGAAGATCTCTATATTCCTATAGGAAACCATGTCCTTTTTTCACACCTGGAGACTCCATGTGGATATATCAGATCATAAATGTATTTGCCAATAAGAAGAGATTTGCCTACTGAATGACAGCTAACTTCCCAATATCCCTGGCTGTTGAAAAAAAGAAATAATTTTGGGAATTGGGAACTCTTTTACCTTTAAGGTCATCCCTTCAAATCCAGCTTATGTTAGAAATGACAAAAAAAGTGATTACCATCGGAATGCTCTGGTGACCTGTATGAAATGAGCTAGTGTTCTGGGGTCAAGTTCAAGTGGATAGCTGCCCGCCGTGCCACTGAAACCAATGTGCACTCTCAGCAGAAAGACCAAGGGCAGGATCAATACAGAAGGCCTGGAATTGGTCGTAAAGAAGGCTTGTGAACAACTGTTTGTATGTTTGGAATTGAGGGAATTGTGTGTCCATGTCTAGCTAAGGGAGAGTCGGGCCCCAAAAATTACATTCACTTTTTTTGGAGGTGGTAGCTATAGGTACAAATGTGGATCACGTCACCTGAATGGCATTCTGTGTAGCATCTATGACTAATGAGAGGATGAGCTCTCCAGGGGGCAATGTTGAATTAAGGTATGCAACTCCAGCTATGTGAATAGCATAGCTGAAGTTGACGTAGCTTAGTTTGAGTTACCGTGGTATTTCCATTGGGGGGGGTGGGGCGCAGTGGTCAATGGGAGAAATTCTCCCGTTGACTCCTTTTACTATTCCTGCTCCTATGAAGTACCATAGTTGACAGGAGCACAAAAACAGTCGATTTTGTAGGTCTTTATAGACTCACTCAATCAAGCCCCGGGACACTGAGCCTCACAGTGCTGATCTCCCAGTATGTGTAGACAAGGCCCAAGGCTACCAATCAGCTTATTTTAACAATTAATTTATTTCACTTTTTTAAAATGATGTGATCTATACTTCCTAAATTAATGAAAAAACTGTGATCCTGCAAGGTGTAGTATGCCTTCCACTCCCACTCCTTTTGATGAGAGGATCACTAGATCAGGCAAGCTATCCTGATAGTCTATTGATAAAGCTGGCAGTTTTTCCTGGAACTAACTTCTATGATTCTAAGTAGATAAAAAAGGCCAGCTGATAATAGCTGGATATAGCTGTTTAAAATCAGCCCTTCATTCCTGGTTCTAAAAAGGAAGGTCATTTAACTGTTACAATTCTAAAGAAAAAAATCCATTATCTTTTCAATGAATCAAGACTTATTAACCTATTTACCTTCTCTTCCCTTAACTCTCCCCCACCCCCAATGTGCTACATACGATTACAGGGCCAATAAAATAGGGACCGATAAAACAGCACTTTGGAGACTTGTGCTGCAGAAAAGTCTTTGAAAGGAAGTATTCAACCGGTGTTCATACACACTTTACATTGTAAAACTACATGCAGCCACCTGACCTCTCTATCCAAGTATAGTAAAATTGAAGATGTATTGATGGCAGCTGAATATTATATGTTTCCAGTGCATAAGAACAAGGTGTTTTGCTACGATTATTTTTATGTATATGATAGATAAAAGTATTCACTTTTCAATAGGAATAGATGAATTTTTTGTAATGGAATTTTCAGAGTGTGATCCTTGCAAACAGTTTTTGGCTCTGCAAAACTAGTTAGACTTCATGAATCTTTGATTCCAGTGATTTAAACCTCATTTCCCTCCTAAAAATGTTTTAAAATTATGTTTTGTTAATGCCAACATAAAAGTATTCTAACTAGAAGTACCCCTAAAAACTAGGCTGCTTCCATTGGATAGTGTGTTTACATGTATATGTATGTATTTCTTTTTAGAATTTCTCTCCCCCTTTTCTTCTTTCAAATATTTTTGCTTTTCATTCAGTTCATTCTATACTCCATTTCCCCTGAATTTTGCACTAAATGTTTTTCTCCCTATTCCCTTTCCTCATGTATTTCATAGCTTCTCTTACTACAGTGCACCACAAATGCAATAAAATTGAAATTAAACTTCTGACCCCGGAATATTTGAGAAGGTTATGCAAAACAAGTTATCCCATCCCTAATTTTAGTGGTCCTCAAACACACGTATACAAATACAATGGAATAGCATTATAATTGTGTGGCAGTGCCTCTTTAGTTAAGGTTACATCTGTTTAAAGTTCGACATTTTAAAATCCTCAAAAATCAATATGTTTCTTTCAGATTTCTTTCAAATGCAGTGTGCCTTAGGAGAGGTTGGGGTATGATTAGTGACTCACATTTGGAGTCATTTGAGCCAGGGTTCTGAAGTTTTCCTGCCACCCAACCAACCATTTTTAGAAAAGGTTCACGAGATTTGTTTGTTTTTGCACAAAGCAAGAGATCAAACGGTTGATGTGATGAGGATCAAAATGGTTTCAGTCTCTCATGTCGTTACCCAAGATATTGCATAGCATCCCCTAATCACACTGCGCATGTGCCAATATAGAAAACAGCAAGAGGGTTTTCATTCCCTTCCTTTTATATGCTGCAAAGCTTGACTCTGCTCTAAAGTGCTCTAAAGTCCAAAGGGTTGCTCAGATTGCTTTGAAATTTGGTGTGCCTCCTGGGAGAGCAGGGTAGCATTAGTGAACCAAATCTGGGGTCATTTGACTGAGAGTTCATGAATTATAGCCCCTTCGCCCTCCTCCCCCAATAAAATTGTTTCCTTCTACTGCTAGGCACTAATGAGTGGATGAATCACAGACCTCTTGATGGCAGTGAACTCACCCTTCAGTTAACAGAACTAAGGATATATTAATCACAAGCCTCCACCTCAGGCAAGAAGAGTTGTTGACTGAGTGGCTGAAGGCTGTTACAATTTGTGAGTCTTGTGTGGAAATTTTATTTTGCAAGGAATTATTTAGATTAGGGGGAGGCATTAAACATGTGAATGCTTCCTCAGAGGGTAGGGTTAGGGGGTAGATGAGTGAGGGAAGAGATATTTGGGGCTGCTGTGAGGAAGAGGGGATTATGTAAAGGGGATAAATAGGGATAGTTGATAATGGAAGGGAAACATGTTTAAAGCTCAGCTGAGGGAGTAATAGTACCCCCAAGTTCTGTTGGTGCTGTCCAAGACCTCAGGCACCCAGCCTTCCTGAGCCCCATAGTTCTGCCAGTTCACCCCAACCCCCAAGCACCTCAACCACCCAGCAGCCTACAATGCTGCCAGTGCATGGCAATCTCTGTGCATACCACAGCTCTGCCAGGGCACCCCAACCCCCAGCAACCCAACTCTGTACCCCCCAGCTTTGCCAGTGCCCCAACCAGCTCACAACTCCAGCTTTGTTCATGGACCTCAACCCCCTTTCACAGTTCTACCAGTGCACCCAACGTTCCTGTACCCAAACATTAGCCTACTATACCCTAGCCGTCTTTTGCTACAGGAAAGTCAATTTATAGGAGAGGGAATTGATGGTAGTAGAAAAGTTTATATACCGATAAGTGAAGACTTCAGGGAGATGCACTCCCTACGTGTGGTGGCAGCCTACGTACAGCTGTGGAGATGGAAGCAGGACGGAGTGAGGGGAATGCAGGGTGTGAGTCAGGGAATGTTTGGGGAGCTGTGCTGGTGTGTATGTGGGCAGGGAGATGGGCACTCAGTATGTAAAACTGCAAGGCATGATATATATGCTTGCTACCAAAAACAACAACTACCAAAAACATATTTTCCCTGTTAAAAAATCTAGGAAATCCAATGCCAAAAATACTAATAGCTTTTTGACTGTCCTTTTCTAATGATTATTTAATCTGCAGAATCAAAACCCAATGTCAGAAGGTCACTATTACCTCAGGGTTTATATTACAGCCTAAGCTATAGTATAATTCAGTGGCAAAAAAAGTCATGTTAGTGCAGAGTTAAGGTCCCCTGGTAGTATGCGGTTTCCTGGAAGAATGCTAAATTGAGCATAACTCTGGTTTCTGAAAACCAGGAAATGCAGCGTGAGTGTTGCCCATGCAAGCCCAACTCTGTCCTCTTTTAGGAGTGCCCTATTGAGATGTAGTGTCAGTACCTTGCTGGTTGCTGTGCTTGGGCTGTGGATGACCCCTACTGGCCTCTGTCTGTAAGCACTGCCCAGCGGGAGGCACCTTGAGGGTCCCCATGACAGTGACCGATCCGGTTCTACCGCTTAAGGGAAGGGATGGAACAAAGGAAGGTTGTGTTGGGAGAAGGGTCAGTTTCTGGCTGGAATCATGAAGGAGAGGGGCTGGGAGTCTAAGGGCCGAGGCACCCCATCTCAAGGGGTCTGAGGCATCCTGGTCCAGACTCCTCTAGCCACGTCACATCTAGGCTGTGCTGTATCCTGGAAAAGCAATAAACCCTCTCTATTCTACTGGCTGGAGGAGCCTGTTCTTGCTGCTACGGGGCTGCATGATCAGGGGGACCCCCAACTCGCCATCACACCCACTACACTACATTAACACTCATGCCTTTACTCTGCCAAGGCCACCATTGCTGAAACAAGCCGTTCACCTCCTCATCCAACTTGTTCCCCCTCACTCACTGCATTCCATCTAACCTATGCAAGGGGCAAAAAGGGTGCAGGGAGGAGCTGGCAGGAACTGATGAGAATTATGTGGATGCCCTCCAGTGTTAGGTTTCCTCACAGTGTATGGTGGAGGCAGCAGTTGGGCCTGCCTGGTAAAGGTGTGTTTGTGATATGAGAACATAGATTGATTATTTTGAGGTGCATGAGAGAGTTGGATACGAGGAAAGCTGCAAAATGTGTGTGTGAAGGGCAGTGTTCTCTCTAAGATTTTCCATCCATGAGCAGAGTGAGTTTTGTCTTGTGCACCAATATAGATGTCATGTGCGCTTGTTTGGATGTGCACCATTGTGACACCCACCAGTTATTAACAAAATTGCATTACATACATATGGCACAGCTTATAGGGAACCCTGGTGAAGGGAAGAGCTGCATGTGCACTTTCAGGCTCCAATATGGGTCTTTCCCATTCAGAGATGTGTACTTTCCGTAATTAGCCAGGCACGGGGGATGGGTGATTACAAAGGGTCAGTAGGGAGCTGGGATGTGAGTGCCATCTAAGCATTTATTTTATGCCTGCACTCCAGCTAAAGTGAGTGTGGTCAATGTCAGTTGTTTCTGTACTGAATGGTGGAATCAGTGGTTAGTTCTGTGGGGTGGAGGTGTTTGCGAGATCTGTGGATTATTATGGGGCGTAGGACAGAGTTATGACTCGTATGAGAAGATCTGTGTTTTGCACACTCTCGCATGTGAGGAAAGGAAGGAGATAAGGGTTCCCTGTAAGCCATGCACTTGTGCAGGCACCCTTCCTACCTTGTATGCAGAGCCACGCGCCCATGTAGCGGGCACCGGGCAGCTGTTCCATGGCCAGGGATGGAGAAGCCCTGAGCTGCATGGTGGGCAGCAGGTGGCAGCTCTGGCAGCCAGGGACAGAGAAGACACGAGTCATGTGGCATGCAGCAGGTGGCAGCTCTGGCCACCGGGGCTGGGCTGCTGCATGGGAGCCCAGGTGGGAGAGCGGCAGGACAGGTACTGGGATTGGTACCAGTGGGGAAGGCAGTGGAGACAAGGACAACAGGGGCCCAGCACAAAAGCCTGCTGGGTAGGGGGCAAAGGCACCAGCCATCTGTGGTGGTGGGAGGTACTGGGCGCAGGTAAATTCCGGGGGAGGAGGAGAGCACGAGGTGCAGGGTTGGACACAGGTCTGTGGGCGATGGGGAGGAGAACAGGTGAGGTGCAGGGCGGTCGCTGAGTAATGTGGTGGGGGGGGAGGCAAGATGTGGGGCTGGGAAGTAGAGCTTGGGCTCAGATAGCATGGGGGCAGATAGCATGGCCCTAGTCTATATACTGGTGGTATATGCGGAGGGGGGAGGAGGGAAGGCTCAGATTGTAAGGCTGGACACATCTATAGGGTTTTTGTGGTGGTAGGAAGTTATCCAGGCCTATACAGGTACCAGCTGGTTGTGTGTGGTCCTGATGGGGGCACAGGCAGTGGGGCACAGTGTAAGTTGGGGGCAGGAGGCAGCAAGCTGGGTGGTTTTCAGGATGGGTGGGTGCAGTCATACACCTTGTTCGTTACCCATTGTTTTAGTATTTTTCATACATAACAAATATATATATAAATAAAATGTAATTGTGTTAGTAACTGGTGGGTGCCACAGTGGCGCACATCCAAACAAGCACATATGATGTCAATATTGGTGCACAAGACAAAACTCACTGCTCAGGGATGGAAAATCTTAGAGGGAACACTGGAGGAGATGCATGTTCACCATCTGGATGCAGATTGCATCCCTTTTATGCAGAACTGTGTAGGTTATGCCAATAGCAGGGCAGACAGCTTTTATATAAAAGATATTATCTGCAATGAGGTGGAATGTGAGAGGATTCTATCACTTTAATGATGGTTAAGTGAAAGCGAGTGGGTATCCTGTGAGTCAGTGCAAGGGAATTTAAAAGGCTGGGAAGCAATTCACAAACTGTACATGTGTGGGATTCTTTCTGGGGAGCTGGCCAAGTGTGTGAGTGTACGCCTGGGTCTGGTACTTCCTCAATCATATAGTGCCAAGGGTGAACAGGTGCCATATGTGTCTTGAAGAAAAGCATGGGAGTGAGGCAAGTTTCGCTCTCTGAAGCATTTATATAGTTCATTTACAACAGGTAAAGCAGGTTTCCACCTACAGGTAAACTTTGCTCTTCGGCTGCACCACTATTGGTGTCCAGGGAGCATCCTGTATAATGCTCCTGTTCAACTTGTTCACAGGTGAGGGGAGACTGCTGAAGTGTCAGAAATGCTCAGCACACTAGAGGGGGCTTGTCTAGTTGGAACGGTGGCACTGCAATGATCCAACATCTGTCAAGCAGCTAGCTGGGAGAACATGCTATACCTGTTCTGTCCAGATAGTAATTGCTGTTAGTAAGTATTCCCCTCTAACATCCCTGATGCTTCGAGACTGCAAGCATAAGGCATCCAGACATGTGTGGTGCACCCTCCTTGTTCCCTCGGCCCACAACTTACCCTCTTAGATCTGTGCAAGTCATTTACATTCACCTAGTTAAAATGAAAATAGTCTTAATTTTCTTCTTCACATTGGTTAACAATAGTTCTAAAGATGTGAGTCAAAGATTTCTCGGCAGGATGCACACACTTTTTTTGCTTTTTCTGCCTCTAGATAAGCATTAGCTTCAGTGTATTTTTGAAGTCACTTTCATGTAGTGTGTTTGGTTTGGTTGTACTATAGTTCAGGCAGGAATCCTGGTGTAAAGATGAAAGGCAGAAGCAAATTGAATCATGATAGCATTTAAGGAGGTAGATAGCTAGCATCTTGCTGTATTGAGATGACACTCAGGAGCCAGTAAAAGCTTCAAGAAGAAGTGTGCATTGGAAGCCCACCCCAGACACCAGCAAGAACTATGACATTAGCCAGTTCTGTCTGCTAAGCCTTATGAATAGTTACAGCAACACCAGTGCCAATTTGTGAAAATCTTAATTAAAAAGGGAATAAATAGAAAAATAAGCCCCCAAACTTGTTTGCACATCCCTGAGCACACTAAAGTGAATGAAAGACCTGGAACTGTTATAGTTTTAATGAGTCAATGATAGAAAAAAAGAAACCTCTTTCCCTCGAAATAAAAGGCACAGGGAATATTAAGGAGAGACAGAAAAGAGTAAGTAACCCTAGCTGACTTCAATACCCATAGACTAAGACAACAAAGGGAGATGGATTTGAAAAAAAAACCCAGGAATTGTTACAGGTAATATTCAAAAAATGAAAGAGAATTTGGACTTGAAACTTTCTTCTCAGCAGCAGCTATATAATATTCTTTTGGATATGCAATTTAACTGGGTGCTATCTACATGGTCATTTTTAATTTTACTTCTATAGGTGTTTAATAATGGGCAGGCAAGGTGGTACACCTAAGATATTGTCAGCAGTTAGGAAATCTTTACCTCCCCCTTAAAAAAAAACAAAAAGAAAAAAAATCTCTCTCAGGTTTTGGATTAAAGCACTGAAGTTAATTAGCTTTCACCACTCTGCAATGTCTGCCAGTGGCTGTTCTTGGCTGCTTTACAATAATGCCCACCAGTGATGCAGTTTCCTCAAAGCCTTTAATTCATATCATATCCATACTAACTGAGGGATTGGATGCCAAGTTGCTAACTACATATAGAATAACAAATATAACTTCCCTTGTTTCATGCTGCCTTTTTCTCAGAGCAACTTGAGAGCAATTTCAATGGGCAGACAACTCCTTCTGAAGGAGGGAACTGCTGCCCATATGGTCATAAGACTTTTAATTTTTCTCCCAATTTTACTTTCTAAAGTGTTTTCGTTTCCCAGATTTTCAGACAGTGTCTCAATATATGTTTTAGAATATGCCATTCAAAAATTATCCAGCGCTGTTAGCATTGTACTCTACTTAACTATTGTTTTCATTTTGAGAGTCTTCTTTTTCTGTCATTGAAATAAAGCATAGACTAAATACCAATTTTTTTTAACTGCCCAATATGACTGACTGCACTAAAATATAAAAATCTTGATGTAAGTAGTTTTGTATTCAAAGATCATAGGCAGGTGTTCATTTGAAGGTTCAGTGGCATTTTGAATTGAGAACATCATATATAAAGATGTCATAGATGGAGCCTCCCACAGTGAGGTTGAAAGAAAAAGAAGAACAGAATGAACTGAAGAGTTTCTAGGTTCCATGGAATTTTAACATCTCATTACCTTAGATTATCCTACATATAATTTTCCAATATTTTGTATTACAGACTTGTGAATGTACTGGTTAAAATTACTTCATGCCTCATATCAATTTAGTCCTTTTCATTATCTGCCTTAAATAAAATCTTAAAAATAGCTGGTTACAGTCAGAATTTTTTCGATAGATGCAAATTCTTTAACATTTCCGAAGTGAGCTTGCTACATTCAGATGAAAACAAAGACCAATGGGGTAGCTGTCCCTCAGTAATTCTTCAGTCAAGTTTTATTGTGAATGTAGCTAATAACAATTGATACAGTATTTTATGATCAAAATGATGCTGCCTTTCCTTGCAGTCTCTGAGCCTCTATTACATAACAAACAGCTCTGACTCAGCTGGCTAATGATGGAGATTTGGAATTATCATTCAGTGCTTTGATTGGTGCTTTTTTGTTAGTTTAATAAACCACGTGATAAATGTGTAGCTCTGATTGGTAGCACTGTACATGGAGTATAGATAGATTGGTTTCTAAGTATGGTCTGATATCTATCTTGCACTATAATTGTCCAGTGAAATGGAGGTCACCCATGAGCTCATCCACCCAACCTTCATCTTGAAATTTGTGTGTCTGTCTTTCAACTCTTGCTTCCATTGCACTGATGTAGTCTAGCTTTATATCAAACAAGAGCTTCATAATGTGTTTCCTCAGATGCCAGAAGAGGATAATAATCTCTCATTGTAACAAGTATGGCTTACAACTTCTGCAGGATTCTGGAATGATCATATTCATTGCTATTGTAAGTATAACGTTACATCAGTAATCCTTACATTTAAGTAAATATGTGGCTCAGGTTATAAAAAACTTTATCAGATCTGTGTATATTAAAACACCTATTTGTATATATTAAATTAGCTATGCTAAGTACTTTGCCTACCTTTATCACTAGATATAAGTGCCAAATAGGTAACTTCATCTATTTATATAAGGCAAATTTGCAAGTTTAAGGTCAACTGCTGTAAAGCACTTTATCTATTTCAAAGCACTGTACAGACATTGACTAATTAATTCCACAGATGCATTCCTTCTGACCCTGAAGTTATATCAGTCTTGAGATGTTATAATTTCTTGACCAGATCACCAGTATTTCTTTTTCTTACTTAGATTTGGTGGTCTAACCTTGCAACTGTTCCCTCTCCTGTTTTGTGGTCACCAAAGGTTAAGGGGACAAGTTCTTCACCTTGACAGACATAAACACTCCTTATCTTCCTATTGCTTTGGGGGAAGGCAGAAATAATGTATGTGCTGCTGTTTTGGTCTCTCACCAACTAGAATGCAGCAAGTGGCTGCTTCCCCTCTGTTCTACCCCCTGCTGGGTAGAATGGTTTACTCTGAAGCGTGTGACAGAATTGTGACTGGTATGAAGGATGCTGCTTCCCAAAGTGAGCAGCTTAGTAGGGGACTTCTAGGGTGCATGAAGGGGAAGACAGTGTCCCAAAGGGAACTGGATTGAGGCTGAAGTGTGAGGTCTGGGAGTGCAAGGGAAAAAGATAGTGAGTGCTTGGGACTGAAGGGAGCAGAGTAATGGAATAGGAAAGAGTTAAAATCAAAATGGGGAAGAGTGGGGTTTGGGTAAAGGGACCATGCTTGGGTTGGTGGAAGGGCAAGTAAGGAACAACAGGTGTGAGGAGAAATGGATGTTCTCTGCCCAGCCTGCTCCCAATAAAATTAACTCAAGTCAGCCCCATCTCTCAGCAGAGCTCCATAGGTGCTGCTTCCAAGAGACCCATATTTCTGATGTTCCTCTGAGCTTCTGTTTCTGCTGTTCTCTAACCCCCACCTCCTATGAAGATCAGAGAGAAGATGCCCAGGAGGCAAGAGTTCTTCTCCACAGGGGGTGGGAGAAACTGAGGGCCCAGATTGAGCTTCTGTTAATCACAAGACCTGGAGGTAGGGAGTGGGCATCCCAGCCTGTGAAGAGAAGCCCTAAAGCTGCAGGCCTGCTGTTGTTCCTGTACCATGTCTCCTTTGGTGAACAATATAGCAGCCCAGCCAGCTGAGTCCCTTCTATCCTTCCCCTACCAAATACCCTATTTGTTCCTGGTATCCCTCTCTGCTAGGAAGGGAGAATTAGAAAAGAGCTGACACTATAAAAGGATAGGGCTATCTCCTCTCCTTCTTCTCCGGCTGCCTTCCACCATCTGCCAGCTGTTGCAGTTCCTGGTCCCTGAAATACTTTCTAAGAATACAGTGCAGTAGTAGAGAAGTCTACTGCTTGAGGCTCCAGACAGAGCTGAGAGCAGAGGAGTGGGGCCAGGAGATAGGGATGGGGGTAGATGGCGAGTATATTTTACAGAGGTTAAGGTGGAGAAGAAATGTTATTTCAGAGGGAAACTCCTCCAAGAAGCTGAATTCCAGCTTCCATATTATGTGCACATCATGGAGATTCACTCCATTTTCTATTCCTGTCCTTCAATGAAATCTATAGCTGAAAGGAAGAAAAAGCAATGCAGAAGCTCAGTGAGAGCCATGAGGAACCAATAAAGCCTATTTCTGCTCTTATACTAGTGTAAATTAGCAGTAATTCTAGTTAAGTCAATGGGGTTCTGTAGGAAACTCAGGCCTCTCTCTACACCCAGGCAGCACTAGCAGTTGCCCAATCGAAATAGGAATGTACACAAGGGAACACACACCACTAAACAGAGCCTATTTCTGAACTCCCCCCAGGCCTATAATATAAGAACAATGGTGCCCTAAATAACCATGCCTTGCTTTGAGAGCACTTTTCCTCAGTAGCTTTCAAAGTGCTATGCAAAAGGGGTCACGATCCTCTTTTTACAGCTGGGGAGCCTGTGACATGGATGGATGAAGGTACCTGCCCGAGGTCACCCAGCAAGCTAGTGGATGAGCTGGCAATAGAAACCTGGTTGCCTGAGTCCCAGCCCAGTGCCCCTGTCATGTTTCCTCATGTTTATTTAGAGCCTGTTAAACAGTAAAATGAAAGGGGAAAGGGTATGAAACAATACAAAGATAAGCAGTCAGCCAACATACTTTCTCCAAAAAACCAAAATTTTTTAAAAACCCAGACATTTCAGTTATCTCCAATAGACCTTTATGTAACCAATTACACTCAAAGGTAGGCATAGGCAATGTAGGGCATGAAAGAGTGGGTTCTCTTTTTAATGTAGCTTTCTGTTCGAGTCATATCAATACATTCTATACAAATCACACTAATAATACATACTTCCTAGATATATTTAAGCAACTGAAGATAATTTTCCATGGTTTTTCCACTGATGCTTCACTCGTATAAGTTCTTTACTCCTTTCAAAAAAATTGAATTCAAATTAATGTAAATGGACCATTTATTTCTTTCACTTCCTTTCTCAGTTTGTTCTGCTGTGCTTACTTAGGAAAGTAGTCCACACAACTTTTCAGCTAGTCCTCTTCTTTTGAAGAGTAACTCCATTAAATCTTTGAACATTGCCACATCATATTTATACTTACCTGCCAAAACTGGCTCCTGTTTTGGAACAGGTTTATTAGAGAGACCATCTACAATTTTAACACAAAAAATGATTAAACATCACATAGTTTAGGTCTCAGAAGAATTCCTGTCTCAGATGTTGTGAAAATCAGTCTGAAGAAGCCAAACTTCAATTGCTTCTTTCCTGTTTTAAGTCCAAACTATTTTCAAACCCAAGTTTGCCCTTTCCCATTCAAAAGCCATGAGCTGTTCAAAGTGGCCCACTCCACAGTTGGTTCCCTAAAAATGTCACTTGAGTCTTGGATGCAATCCTTTCTGCGTCTGGCCACCAGGGACCTGCACTAGCTTTCAATCTCCTTCCTCCTCAGATTCTTCATGCCCCTATGCAGGGCTGTGTATGGCATTCTCCTTTTATTTCTCCCATCTTATCTTCCATGGCTCTGCTCATGCCTTATGCTCTGCCAGCTCCATCCACTAAGATACTCTACAGGTCTCCTTTTCTAGCTATTGAATCTATGCCTTGTCTCATGGAACTCTTGAGCTCCCCCGCCCCAATCCTGTGAATCATTTTTCCTCTTCAACCCCTCTACTCAGGTATAAGCCCACTTTGTACAATTTGCTTTTCAATGCTCACCTTTACTGCATCTCTACACCCTTTTGCCTGACTTTATCAGCTGATCTGGGATGAAATCTTGCTCCACTGAAGTTAATAGGACTTTTACCACTGACTTAAAAGGGTACATCTACACTGCAACGGTATTTTAGAATACTGGAGTATCCTAAAATAGCTATCCCACGTCTTCACAGCAAACCCAATATTTTGGATTCCCAATTCCAACATCACTGTAAACTTCATTCTATGAGAAGTAAGGCATATTTTAGAATAGTGCTTTATTTTGAAATTTGACACTGTGTAGACAATGCTAAATGGCAAAATAAGCTATTTTGAAATAGCATTGAAATATGATATGCAATTTGTGTAGTTCAAACTGTGCATCTTATTTCAAGTTACTGTGTTGTGTAGATTCACCCAAAGAGACCAAGATTTCACTCATAATACTGATCTCACTGGCCCTACATTTATGTTTCCATTAATCCATTTACTTCAGGAAATTATTCCTGATTTAAACAAGGAGAAGTGAGACAAGAATCAAGTCCTGAAAATCTAAATATCATGGACTTGATACTTCCTGACACTGATGTAAATCAGGAGGAACTTCACTGAAGTAAATGGTGTAAGGGAGAGAAGAATATTGGACCCAACATTTCACCGTTTAAAACATGCGCTATATATGCACTCTCGTATTTAACTTTTCTTCAGCTTCATGACCAGCTTTATAAAAATATGCATTCAGGATCATACATCTTTTGAACAAACCTGTATCTGATTCAAATGATTTTGACGCAAAACTATAAACTCCTGGTTTTTATATGAATCCAGGCCAAATGTGAGAATTTCACTTTGACATTTTAGGTTCAATTGAACCTAAAACTCAGTCTGAAACTTGGAGAGGGTGGGAGTGAACATATACAGATCCAAAGGGAAGCATATGTTTACTCATACCTCTTGAATAATGAAAACAAAAGCAAAACACATTCTCTTTTGAAAGTTTGTTTAACTCTTAACTCTACTGAAAATCTTTCCCCTTGAAGGGGCAATGCTATTTTTTTTCAAAGCGAACAAAAAATATTTAAATTATTCAAAATGTTTGGTTAAACAGTCTCTGGGTCAAAAAGATTATTTCCTGCACTGCTGGTAAAAACTCCATTTGCCAACATGGTTCTTTCTAGGGCTTAAAGAGCTCTCAGCAACTGACAGAACGAGTTCTTTTTATGTAAATACAGGCCCACCATCAGTGGGGGCAGTTGCCCAGGAGCCCAGTGATTCAAAAGGACTTGAGGCTCCCATTTCTGCAGGAACAGTGGTGGCTGATGCCCCGGGCCTTTTAAATCATCACCAGAGCACCACTTGATGCACTCTGGGTGCCTTTGAGGGCTGGCGGGGAAGGGGAGAGTGGCATGGTACGCTATGGGTTGAACAGAGGCCTAGCAGCCCCAGCTTTACCCTCTTCTGCCTGAGGCCCCACCCCTTCATGGACTACAGAGCCACTACCCTCACCACATTGTACCTAGGTGTGCAGCAAATATGTTGTTCCCCCTGTGCAAATACACTAATAATTATTAATTCCTGTTGGCAACATTGATTTATATACTGCATTTCAAATACCAAAATATGGTTCATGAATCAGGAAGGGGGAAAATGTTCAGAAATTCTGTGTCAATAAATAACAGCTCTCATGCATGAATTTGCTCCTGGTCTCTCTTATCTTCAGGAAGAAGATCAAAACAATAAAATAGTAATGTGCCAGCAAAAAAGGATTGAATGGACAAAAGAATAGCAATGATGTCTTCTCCAAGGCTTGATAAGCAGGAATGAATAGCAATCAACTATTCTTCAGTAACAGCAGGTGAAATTGCTGTTCTCTTTCTCTTTCTCTCTCCCTCTCTCCCCCTCTCTCTAGCACACACACACACACTTATACACACAGCCCAAGTCAGGCAGAGCTAGGAAATGGTCTACCTCCAGACACACACAAATCTCAATGCATTTATATAGAGCTACCACTCCTATCCCCTACACAGAGATTTCAGTGGGCAGGGCCATGTCCCAACCTAGCTCTGGCAATTCCACTCTCAACCCATACTGATCTTCCTGGAAGTACAGGATCCCTCTGATTTCTAAATGTTTTCATTTTAAGAATGTTCATGCAAATACTCCAGATTTGGGGCATATATTCATAAAACAAGGAATCTTGCAAACATTCCCTCCCAAAAAACCACTATTAATTCCTAACATATCATAGATTGCAGCACAATACAGTGTGCATGGAAGCAAAATTGACA
The DNA here is from genome assembly GCF_049634645.1 of Pelodiscus sinensis. Taxonomy (NCBI): domain Eukaryota; kingdom Metazoa; phylum Chordata; order Testudines; family Trionychidae; genus Pelodiscus; species Pelodiscus sinensis. Next base: position 24,286,125 of record NC_134722.1, read on the forward strand.
TCCGTTCTTGTTTAATTTCAGCACTTCTTTGTTCAGCATTTGAAGGACTCCTGAAACCCAGCCAACATAAACAGTTTGCAGTGCACCATCAATGGCCTATAGTCACAGAGGCAGCATATCCAGCCTTTGGGGGATCCTGGCAGTGAAAAAGAGGTGGCAAAGAACTGAGTCAGATTAAACCCTTGTGTAACTCCATTAAGATCAGTGGAGTTGTGCCCAGAATTAACTTAACCTGGTATTATTACAATGAAAAAATAAAGGGAAACTCAAAAAATTAATTAAAGTCAGTTTGGACTTGAATCTATGCAGTAGTTAGATTTGCTTTCGATCGTTATTGATGTAAGAGGAAACCACAACTTCATCTGATGTTAATACTTTGCACTTACATTACACTTCTCACATGAGCACCCAAAGCATATTATAGCCATTAATTAATTGAAACTCATAGTACCCCTGTGAAGTAGAAGAATTATAATGGCTTTGAAGGTGAGGAAACTTCTGCACAGTTAGATGATATGCCCAAGAGCTTGAAGCAAATCAGTATCAAAGTGACCAGGAATCCAGACTTCCAATTCTCTACTCTGAAGTGGGTAAAAATCTCTTTATCTGTCATTTTAATTAATCTTACTGTTCCACTCATTTAAAAGTGTTGTTTTTGCCCTTTATTTTATGTTGCTATAGGACAATATTTTGCTCATTTGCTCTCAGCAATCAAATTTAAATACTTCAATATATATTGTTCCACATTATGTATTTTTCTGTCTACCAAAGACGTAATGGCTACTTCTTTTATGGGAAACCAGGGTTTAATCCAGTAAGTCTGTAAGAATCAATATTCTTGTGAAATGACACCATGTTCAAGTTATTTTATGTTATGTTGATGGTTAGCTAATTTTGTAATGGAGACGTTTCTTCTTGAGGCAGACATAGTATAATTTAGTGGTAAAAACGTCAATCACCAGGGGTTGAATGCCTGTGTCAGGGCAGGAAGAGGGCAGATTTATTGATGGAAATGTATCTATATACTCTTTGTGCCACTTTGACCTGAAATATCCATTTTGGTTATAATTTTGTTTTGTGAAAATGACATCAACTGCAATCACTAATGCAGAAATGACACAGGGATGCTTTGTTCCAGCGACCTGATTTAAAAGTCTTGCAGTTTGTTACAGTAACAGCTTCTCAGTGGCAACTAAATGAAGGCATGCAATTTAACTGCTCTTTATTCTATTTGTAGGAATTTGTAAAAATAGTCATGTCGGCCACAGAGAAAAGTGTTATATCTTTCCACTATTTAATATTAGTTAAGTAATGAATACGTCACATGGTGCACAATCAGACTGAGTAACCAAGAGTCTCAGATATGGTTCTCCGGATAGTGGTACATGTAGACATTATCCTGAGTTGATTCTTTTTTTCTAATACTAACTGCAGACCTTCTTCCTGACACAAAAATTAACAATGAGTAATTGGTGAGGGAGAGCAGAGTGAAGAGAGCATAGAATATGGAAGAGAAATAAGTGAGGAGGAAGGAGACAAAAAAAGAAGGCAGTGAAAACTAGCCAGGAAAAAGAATCTGGGATAATTCAAGAGTGACTTCATTTTCTTACAAAAACATAATATTTTGTAACTAGTGACAATGGGCCAAATTCTGCTCCCAGATATCAATACAAAGTCACCCCACTAATTTCAGTATTCTTATTCTGGGTTTGCACTAGCGTAACTAAGAGCAGAATCAGACCCACTATTAATGTTAAGAGGACTTGAGAAAGGGCTATGTAGAGGTTGAATAGGAAACAGGTTATTTGGGTGCATTATTCAGAAAGCCTCACTGTTCTGTAATGGAAGGCAGAAGGTAATCTGTCTTTCCTTCTCTGGTAATATTATTCCCAGAAGAGATGTCTTTGTCAAACAATATCATGACTTCCTAATAATTAAATGCCTCATCCACCTTTGAGAACTGTACTACTATTCGATTCACCATCCTGAAAAGTCTGCATCTTAGCAAAGGTTTTGGAAACTTGACTTGGAATAAATAAGCATCAACAGTACATGAAAAGCTTAACCAAACCTGGCTACCAGAGCCTACAACTTTTCCCATTTTCGACTTTCCATCCACAGCATTCTGCATGTCCTCCACAGCCCATGACTAACTTTCCTCCAACAACCACTGTGCCCATGCAGGCTCAAAACTTTTCAGTGCCTCACCCTTCTAATCAAATCTAAGGCCTTTCTCCCATTCCATGGTAGCAAACACGTAGCTTTCCCTGCTAGAAGCACAGACCATCTCATTGCTAAACTCTCCACTGAACCAAGCCCATTACTCATTATAAATTTGGTTTCCAATGGAGTATGGGGGTACATTATGCCTATAGATATTTCTAGTCCAGGACTACAAATGGTCAGAGCTATCTGAGGAGTGCTTGGGTTTTGGAATGAGTGGGTGACACATGTGGATTGGCGACAAACGGTGGTGGATTGACTGAGGAAGAAAGAAACAGTAGGAAGGAGTCAGACACAGAAGAAAGCTTAATTTAACCAAACTGGTTTTCAGCAATAGGGATGAATCTCCAGCTATTTTCAATTTTCTGAGGAACCGATCATGGGTGCTTTAAGTATATTCCAGAAAGAAATACTGATTGGTGGGGATATAAAGAGTTACTTCATAATTTTTTTTTAAAAGCAAAATATTCATATTGGATCAATTAAGAAAAGGAAACTTGAAAAAGTTTTGTCCTTTTTTTTTTCTAAAGTAGCCATTTTAATGCTCCCCCTTTACATGGATAATATCTCCACAGTATTCATTTGTGCTGCTCATAAAAGATCACATCACAAAAGTGCCTGGAAAATAAAATTTCATTGAAAGGGGACCTATCAACTTTTAATGGAGGTTTATATTGCAGCATTATGAGAAGGCTTGCACATTTGCTACTCCCATGGCAGAAAGTGAAACTCTGAACAATTAAAGCAGCATAGGCATCCTGCCCTGAAAACGTTTAGAAAAGCAGCCAGGCCCTCTCTTTCTCGGCCTGTTTTCTATTTAATTTATAATCTTTATTAGACAACAATGTCCTGGCTGGATCTTAATCTAAGTGATGAATATACAAGCATTTTGATCTACAGTATGGTCCACTTCAAACTATTCTTCACTTTATGATCATTTTCAATCAAGGTCAGAGCTCTGGCAGTAATTCAAATATCCCCTAAGCACATTTGTATTGTATAGGTTGTTCTGCAGTGATATGGGTCCTGTTCTTTTCAGTTACAGTATGTAAGTTATAAATGTTCACATTAAGGGTGCATCTACACCCATGGTCTCCAACATTTTTAAGCATGAGATCACTTTTTGAATTTAAGTGCAAACCAAGATCTACCTCAAAACCAAATATCCTTGCCAGGCCTCCTTTGTGCTTCTTCTCTGAGGCCCTGCCCCTGCTCACTGTGTCCTCCCTCCGTCCCCCATCCTCCGTCACTTTTACCAGGCAGGGGAAGAGGGTTGGGGTGCAGGCTCTGGTCTTGGATAAGGTATTTGGAGTGTAAGAGAGGCTCTGAGCTGAGCTTGGGGCAGGCAGTTGGAGTGCCAGAGGGGGTTCTAGGTGCAGGCTCTGAAAGGGCGCTTGGATGCAGGTCATGGCCAGGACAAGGGCTTGGAGTGCAGGAGGGGATTCATGACTAGGGTAGGGTTTCGGGATGTGGGCTTCATCTGGGCACTGCTGACCTCAGGTGGCTCCTGGGTGGTGGTGCAGTGGGGCTAAGCAGGCTCACCTTTGTCCTGGTCCTGCACCACTCCCAAAAGCAGCCAGCAAACTCCATCCCAAGCCCTGTTGTGTCCCCTCTCTGCTCTGTGGAGATAGGATACAAGGTGGGAGGGGGCATGAGCACCCCTCCTCACTTTCTTCTGCCCTGCACAGAAAGCATGAGGCTCCTGAGGGGACAGCTCCAAGGAGAAGCACAGCAGTGGGGGGAGGAGCTGAAGTGTCAGTCCTTGAGAGCCTTTTGGCCACACCAGTCAGGATCACCTGTCAGAGGCTCCAGGATCTACCAGTCGATCCCGATCTACTGGTTGGTGACCACTGATTACACTGTACCTGTAGGTTGACATAGGATACACAATTGAGCTACACAAATTGCATATCTTGTGTTGATCTAATTTCAAAATAAACAGCTATTCCAAAACATCCCTTAGCCCTCGTGGAACAAGGATTACAGGGATGTCAGAATAGAGAGCCCATTACTTCAAAATCTATTTCAAAATAACAGGCTGGTTCAAAAGACGAGGAACAGCTATTTAGATAGATGTTGAAACAATGGACTCGCTATTCCAATGTCTCTGTAACCCCACGAGGGTTAACGGACGTTTCAGTATAGTGGTTTCTTTCAAAATTAGACTGAAATAAGATATGCAGTTTGCATAGCTCAAAAATGCATATCTTATTCTGAACTAAGGGTGCAGTGTAGACACACATTAAGGGACTAACATTCGAAAGATTAGCCATGCCACTGGGCATACAAAAATGCATGACCAAGTTCACATCTAATTTTCTTTCCCACAGTTATCACAACTGTGCACAAAAATTAGGCTTACAAGGGTCAGAATAACCAGGTATGCATGTATCTATTTGTTTATGAAAATACCTAATCTGGTGTGCAATTGTGTGGTTAATATTTTGAAAAGCGGGTCTTAAACCCTCTGATGTGTAGCACAATGTGAAATTTTTAAAAGTGGAAGATTTTTAAAAAATCTGCTCACCACGTCATATTTTTTTCTAGAAGAACATCTACTGCATGCTGTCTTTAAAAGGTTTCTTTTGGTTTGTAACCTATTGCTTCAGTGAGGGTCTTTAAAATACAGTGAAATCAAACCAGTGGAATCCTTTAGAACAGACACATTTAAGTGTCAACACTGTGAGTTTTTAAAAACTAATGCATAGTTCTTTTAATTACCACCACCACCACCCTATTCTTTCTAGGTGTTCTTTCTAGCATCACACTCTGAGCTGCATCTAAATCTTGATGCAACTTCTTAAGGCCTGGTCTACACTAGGGGTATGTCTACACTGCCACCCTAGTTCGAACTAGGGTGGCTAATGTAGGCATTCGAAGTTGCAAATGAAACCCGGGATTTAAATAGCCCGGGCTTCATTTGCATCTTGCCGGGCGCCGCCATTTTTAAACCTCCGTTAGTGCAGACTCCGTGCCCGCAGCTACACGTGGCACGGAGTAGGTAGTTTGAATTAGGCTCTCTAACGAGGTGTACCGGTAGTTCGAATTAGAGAGCCTAATTCGAACTACCTATTCCGTGCCGCGTGTAGCCACGGGCACAGAGTCCGCACTAACGGGGATTTAAAAATGGCGGCGCCCGGCAAAATGCAAATGAAGCCTGGGATATTTAAATCCCAGGCTTCATTTGCAACTTCGAATGCCTACATTAGCCACCCTAGTTCGAACTAGGGTGGCAGTGTAGACATACCCTAGGGATGTGTCTACACTGGCACCCCTTTCCGGAAAAGGGATGCTAATGTAGACTTTCGAATAGGCATATCCGCGGGGGATTTAAATATCCCCCGCGGCATTTGCATTAACATGGCTGCCGCTTTTTTCCGGCTTGGGGAAAAGCCGGAGAAAAGCACCAGTCTAGACGTTATTCTCCGGAAAATAAAGCCTTTTCCGGAGGATTTGTTATTAAAAAAGCAGCAGCCATGTTAATGCAAATGCCGCGGGGGATATTTAAATCCCCCGCGGATTTGCCTATTCCAACGTGCTACATTAGCATCCCTTTTCCGGAAGGGATGCCAGTGTAAACACAGCCTAGGAGTTTAGGTAAAACTTAGCTGCAATAGGTTGATTTTTCTAAAAAATGAGTCTACACCACCAAGCTAATTCCGGCAACTTAATAAGGGCCATTTCAATTCTGCTTTTCTCTAGATGCACAGGAAGAGGCCTGGGAAATTTTGAATTTCATAACCTGTGTGGCCAGCGTGGAGATCAGACCCCCTCTGCAAACATAGATGCTTGCCTACCTTCAGGAACTGTTATTTGCATGCACTGTGTCACACATTCTTTCAAAGTGGAAACAAAAGAGCAAGCCCGGACCTGTTCCTTACCATTCCTGCTACCAAACTGAGTCCAGCTGCTCCCTTAAGATCTGTGTGGTGTACTTGCTGCATAGTGGATGCTTAAAACCATAACTTTTTTCTTGTACATAACACAACCCTCTTGTTTCAGACAGACACTCTTTTATGCTAAGACATTAGGTTCTACCTTCCACAAAGTGTATCTTGTAAAATCTGCCCTTCACTTTTTTTGTTACAGCAAGTGCAATAGCAAACCTGTTGCACACTCTTCTGGCTCTTCCAGCTGTTTGGCTATCACAGATATGAAGGCATAACACAAATGGGATGACATGTTCAATGAGCAAACAAAATCTGCCCACTTGGACAGGGTGCAATTAAATGAGTGGAGGAGAACTCTGCTGCAGGAGCTGCAAGCAGGCATGAGGAGAGGAAAGCATGAAGACCATGGCAGAGCGGACAATGTGTCTTGTAGGCTCACAGGAGAGTCATCAGATGCACAGGGACCCCTTCTGGCCCATGCTGACCCACATGGAGGCCCTGGAACACGAGGGGGGAGGATGAAGGGCACTCAGCCCCCAGAGAGGTGCCCAGAAGAAAAGGGTGTCCTTCTTGCCCCTGTGTGATTTCTGAATGGAGGGGCTATAATACTTTCCTTTCCCCATATCCAAAGCTCCCACCCATCCTGAATTCCTTTTTCTGTCTCTGCTTCCTTGTGTTTCCTAAATAAACATATGGTTTCTCAACAAAAATATCCTTTAATTCTTGTGGTGCATGGGGGTGGGTTGATAGGGTTTACAGGCAAGCACACTAAATGAAGGGAGCACCTTGTTAAAAGCTACATGCATGACTCATCACTGTCCGGCCATTCACAAAGCTGTTTTTCAAAGCCTCTCTGATTCACAGTGCCCTTTGATGTGCTCTCTTTATTGCCCTGGTATCTGGCTGCTCATAATTAGTAGCTAAGCACTCTGCCTAAGCACCCAACTGGGGTGCGCTGCATCCAACTCTTGCACACAGTGGGGACATGCACCTTTGACTTTACAAAATCGGGAGCTGAAAACCTTAACAAATTCAAACTTATCTTGTAGCGTAGAGAAAGCCTTATACAGTATTTATAAGATCTGGCCTTTCCAACCACCCATGTAGGCTCAAATTGTCTTGTGTCAAGCTTCTCCTTTGGTCCTGACAGATGCTACCTTGCGGACTTCTATCCATTCAAAATACTGCTGCAAATGAAAACGTTCTGGCTTCTGACTTCAGCCCTTTCATTCTTCTCTATGCATCCCTCAACTGCATTCTCTTTCCCCACTTCATCAAACACAAAATACTGGCCATTACTTTTATGATTCTTCATAGCTTTTCTCTACTCTCTCTCTCTCCCTACCAAATGCTATTGAGATTACAATATACATCTATGTGCACTTGGTAACAACAAACGTCATTGTCCATTTTGTCAAATTTTGCCTCTTTCACACTTAGGGGCTGTGTCTACACTGGCATGAATTTCCGGAAATGCTTAAAATGGAATACTATTCCGTTTTCAGTTTTTCCGGAAAAGGAGTGTCTACATTGGCAGGCTGCTTTTCCGGAAAAGCCCTTTTTCCGGAAAAGCATCTGTGGCCAATGTAGATGCGCTTTTCCGGAAAAGAGCCCCAATTGCCATTTTCGTGATCGGGGCTTTTTTCTGGAAAAGACTACTGGGCTGTCTACACTGGCCCTTTTCCGGAACAGTGTTCCAGAATAAGGACGTATGCCTGAGCGGGAGCAGAATAGTTTTTCCGGAATAGCGGCTGATTTTGTACAGTAGAGCATTGTTGCTTTTTCGGAAATTCAAGGGCCAGTGTAGACAGCTCGCAGCTTATTCCGGAAAAGTGGCTGATTTTCCGGAATAAGTGGCCCAGTGTAGACGCAGCCAGGGAGCTTCTTTTCCATGGGGGGAGCTCTCCATAAAAATCTGCAAAGCCTCCACTTTCTTCTTCCATCTAATCCCTTCTTAAGACTCAGCTCTGTCATGATACCTACAAAAAAACAAATATGATCCTGGGATGCATTAACAGGAGTATTGAGTGCAAGAGATGAGAAATTATTCTTCTGCTCTACTCTGTGCTGACTAGGCCTCAGCTGGAGTATTGTGTCCAGTTCTGGGCACCACATTTCAAGAAAGAAGTGGAGAAATTGGCAAGGTCCAGAGAACCGCAACAAAAATGATTATGGGTCTAGAAAACATGAGCTATGAGGGAAGACTGAAAGAATTGGGCTTGCTCAGTTTAGAAAAGAGAAGATTGAGGGGGGAACATGATAGCAGCTTTCAAGTATTTAAAAAGTTGCCACAAGGAGGACAGAGAAAAAATGTTCTCCTTGGCCTCTGAGGATAGGGCAAGAAGCAATGGGATTAAATTGGAGCAAGAGAGGTTTAGTTTGGATGTTAGGAAAAACTTCCTAAGTGTCAGGGGTGGTTAAACACTGGAATAAATTACCTAAGGAGGATGAAGAATCTCCATCACAGGGGATATTTAAGAGCAGATTGGATAGACATCTATCAGGGATGGTCTAGATGGTACTTCGTGCAGAGGACTGGACTTGATGATCTCGCAAGGTCCCTTCCAGTTTGAGTATTCTATGATTCTATGAAACAATCAGTTGGATGAAAAATGCAGCCTGTGGGAAAAAAAACTGTCAGTGTGCTTGCATTGTTACTGGAAGAGGGAGGCCACTGTTGTCCTTTATGTTTCTTGAAGGTGGACAGCTGCAGGCTTCCTCCCATTTACTTCTGAGGATTGTGAAGGGTAAGCAAGACATCGCCAAAGGCAAAAGAAGACCATGCAAAAAAGAAATGAATGAAAATCTGCCAGATTTGAGGAGCTGCTGCATTCCTGGAAAGGAGCCAGGGCTTTCTGTAAGTACCCTCATAATGCAAAGACTAAACTAAAATGGTCTCCACCTTTGTTCCTTCCACGGGTGATGTTTATATTCCAATTATCAGATGGACTGGAAAGAATGCTGGAGGAATGTTGCTGTATATTTTCTGGAGTTTTAATCCTTGACATATAGGCTCTCTGAAAATGTGTTTTCCCTTTTCCAATGAAAAACTTTGAGATCCCCTAATTATTAATGATCCGGGCAGGTCCTTGAGACATCCTGTAAGCCTGGTATGCACATGCCCCTAATTTCTCTTAACAGTAACAGAACTTTGGCCCTGCCTTAACTTTAATGATGTATCATTCAAGCCAGTTTTCATTTTCTGCCAAGATCTAACCAGTTCCTCAGGTGGAGCCCCTCCATCCAGGAAGGCAAAGCCAAATGTTAAATATCCATAGTTATGTCTAATAAAAGAAAAATAAGTACAGGATATAAGTATCCCCTCCTTCATATCAGCTTCCTAGCATTAGAAAGAAACTTCTTCTAAAGCATTTGCTTGCCACTATCCAAAACAGGACACTGGCCTGGAAGGACCATTGGTCTAGATCCAGTATGCCAATTCCTATGGTCCAGTGTACATACTAAAAATAGATTCAGGACAGCAGGTGAGCTGAAATATGTTTAATTATGTCTTCTTGCTGGCTCTTACAATGAGGCATATTGAATTTTTATACAGAATCATATTTAAAGGACAAAGAAAACAAAATATATCTGAATTGGAAGAAATTCTGATAATATGATCATAACATGTATGGCTCCCCATAGAGTTCTAACGTTCCCTAGTCATTTTTGCTGACTTGTAAGGAGTGGGTAGACATTGGTTGTCTTTCTACTAACAATCATTCCTTAGGCTTTTTTCTGAATATGATATCAATACATTTTTTAAAAGACATAGTATTCAGGAAAAAATTAAAAAACAAGGGCTTGATTTGAGCAACCTGTCTCCCTTAGGGAACAGAAAACAGTAGGTAAAAGGAATTATCAGTGCAACTCAGACATATCTTATGTCAAAATATTATTTTAAAGAGCAGCTTGGCTTTCCATTGCTAGGAAATTAACCATTTCATGTTTAAACAACAGTGCTGATCTGGTTGCCAGCACTTTTGAATATGCTTTTTATTTCTATTTCTGCATCTGTAGCATTTATTGAAATATTCCTGCTTCAGAGTAGGAAATCCATTTCTCTGCAAGAAATAAAATCTGTGGCAGAGCTCTGCAATGAGAATTAACCTTGATTGCTACAGTAATTTACTAATCAAAACTGGAGACCTGCTAATCAAGCCTGAATTACCAGCTGCTTGATTTTTATAGTGACATAACCAAAACTGAACATTTGGTAAACAAGGGTCTTATTTATGAGGGGGAAAAAATCTGGCATATGGTTACATTTAGCTTATACACTCTAGCGTGTTGTGGTGACTTCTTTACCTGGAGGCATGGGCATCTCCTTACTAAGCAACACAGCCATTCCATCCTAGAGCAGCCTGAGGATTGGGCTGAACCACTAGTCTTCCAGGAATGGAGTGGGGAGTAGATGATTTCACATCCTAGCAAGTACCCTGTGGTTTTCCTGATAATACAGGGTCCCAGACAAAAGAACGACTAGCACCTTTCACCCGTCTTTTTAGGTGTTAAGTGTACCTAAGAGTCAAGGAAGCAGGAAACTGAACAGAATAATAATGCCAGAAACTAAGAACTGCCAAGGAGGTTGAAGAAGGAAAAGCAGCAATACGTAGATGGGTGCCTCAGGGCTGAGTAAGGCAAGGATTATAGTAGAGAAGAAACACCTTATCAGGAGCAGGAAGCAATAGAAATGATGTAAATGAACCACAGAAGGAGTTGAGCAAGGAAGCCAATGGAGGCACACAGGGCTTTTGGGGAGCTGGGACAAAATCTGAAATTGAGGTCCCCCACCTTTCAAAAAAAAATTACTCTGAGGGGCAGTCCCTGTTAGAGGGGGATCCCAGAGAGCAAACCTACTCCACACACACTCTCCCCAGTGATTCCTGTCCCGTGGAGCTTGGATTCCCACTGCAAGCATTGAAATGGAGGGGCAGCCAGGCCAAACTAAGTAGTGCCATGAGCCTGCATGCCAAAGTCTGGGGCACTTGGGAATATCTCTCAAAGGGCAGGACAAACTGCCTCTTCCCCCACTCCTCCAGGCAGCTCTGGAGCCCTAGAGGAAAAGCCAGGCATAGCCACTGAAAGATAGTGGGGAGGTGATTGTTGAGCGATAACATCTGGGCAGGAAGGGAAGCATGCACAGCATCAAGCAAGGGACCTGACTACGAAACTAAAAGTTTGTCCTGAATGCAAATGGTGAAGCAGCTGATTGGCTATGTGTGAGAGCCAGGGGAAAGTATCCAGCATTTCACCAGTAAGATGAAATGGAGGAGAATACCAGAACCCAGCTGGTGAGAGGGCATCTAAAAGTCTGCTCTTCCCTATTATACAAGAAGGGCCTTTTGGAATAGTAGCTCGTGATTGCCTTTAAAGATTCAGTAATGTCCTAACACTGGGAATGAGTAAGAGCATGATTTGTGTGCAGAGGTCCAGAAAAAGTACAAGCCATTTTTGAAGGGCTCACAGCATAAAAAGACTGTCCCATGTTTAATGGGATAAGAGTAATGTAGCAAAGAGGCGAAATGCGGTGGTGTTGATCTGGCCACTGGAAAATAGTGTGGGAATATCGCAAGTTTATTCAGAGAGGTGATGATTGATGGGGGATTAAACAGTTTCTGTCCTTTCACCCCTACTGGAAAAGGTATTGAGAAGAGAATGAGAACTTGTGGCAACTCAAAAAAGCTCCAGTGAAACCACATCCCAGTTGCAGGACAAGCCCAATCCTGAGACACCAACTAACAAAAGACTTTATTGCTTCTTGATAAGACGTTGTCAGAGAGGAAGCAAGACTTGACAAGACATCAGCAGATAAATCCCACAAGGCAGCTTTTTACTGAGTATATCTGGATCTGTACAGAACATTTGAAATGAATTCAGGAAAAACTTGATGCTTTTGGAAGTGTTTTGAGATATGTTTAGATAATCTCATGGGGATCAAAAACATTCAAATTTCACACAACTCTTGACTCTAAATCTTCCTACGGGTAAGAATTTGCACTCTTTTGTGCCATGAATAGTGAAGATTTCGTTACTAACAGTATGACTTAATATGGCTGAAAACCACAAATGCCTTTAGATCTTGCCTCTGAGCTGTGATCTGTATGGATGTTACCAGTTTTACAAAAGCACATGAAAATTCACCATGAAATACCCAATGCCTTTCCAAGGGCAGGGAGTTGGAAAGTTAAATGTTCATTTACTAGAAACTCTGCACACATGTTCAGGGAATAGGTGTGGTACCTAGAAAGTAATTTGTGATGTTCTAGGCATGGAAATTCTTTTCCACTTTTTACCACAAGACATAAGATATGTGTGCATGCATATCTTGTAAACCAGGTGGGGAAAGATGGATAGAGAAAAAGGGCTCTGAAAAAGACATCTAGATAGGCAAATCTATTCAAAACATGGAGAGGACAGAGTTGTTGTTCTTCTCCTCACAGTTTCACTAGCAAAATCAGGAGTGGGGCTTAGCAGGATAAAATATTTAATTTCTAAAACCCATTTTTGTAATTAATGCTTCTGGTGTCTATAGTGTTATTTACCCATCAGTATATTCCTGCTGTCCTTAAAGATGGCATTTTGTCTTAAGTGTCCTTCACAAATATTAATTACATTCACATTAGTCCCAATACGCTTTTAAAATAAATATTATCCCCATTTCACAGATAGGGAAACCGAGGCAAAAGTTAAGTATCTGTCACCTGGCCACACTAGATTTTGATGTCAGAGCCAACATTACAACTTAGGGGTTCTGCCTTCCAGTCTTGTTTACTTGGCATACATCTTCAAGCATTACCATTTGGATCTGACCACATCCAGACCTGGTCTACACTAGACCAGGCAGATCAGCTTAAGATATGCCATCCAGCAATGGAAAATGAGTAGCTGAATTTACCTTAAGCTGAGCCACCACAGCATCTACACTGTGGAAGGCTGATGTGAGACATGCTCCCATTGGCTTTCCTTACTCCTCGCAGATCGAGGCGTACCAAATGCTGGTGGGGGCATTCAGCTTGGGGGTCTATCCTAAACCCGCTACATCAAACAACTCCAGAGGGTCAATCTTCTCCATAGTGTAGCTATGTCTAGCTGATGTAACATTTGGGCAACAAGTGCTTAGAACTAGGCCCAGCCAAAGAGTTTGCAGGCCCGAAGGAAGCATTCTGTGGTTGGCTGAGCTGCACGGCTGCGCAGCTCCCAGTTAGGTTGGCAAGACGGGTGGGCGGGGCTGGGAGTTGGGTAGCACAGGGCCCTGAATATGCAGGGCTGTGGGGCCCTGTATGAGGAGGGCCCAAAGCAACTGCTTTGCTCACCTTGCCCAAAGGTCAGGCCTGCTTAGAACTGTTTTTGCACTGCGTCGCAGGCACTGTGTAACATGGCCTCCTGCTGTTTCCTTGCTTGGGGGGAAGGATAGCTCAGTGGTTTGAGCATTAGCCTGCTAAACCTAGGGTTGTGAGATCAATCCTTGCAGAGGCCATTTAGGGATTGGGGGCAAAAATTTGTTAGGGATGGTACTTGGTCCTCCTGTGAAGTCAGGGGACTGGACTCAATGACCTTTCAAGGTCTCTTCTAGTTCTAGGAGATAGGCAATCTCCATTAAATTAAGTGTTGCCCTCATTCCCAAACACCCTGAGGAAGACATCCTACACCCCAGATCCTGTACTCCTGTCCTATTCACTGGAAGTCCTATCCTGCACACTTAACCACTTTTTTTTAGCCCCCACAAAATCCACTCTCACTGGAACCCCAGAGGAGTAAATCTGGCCTAGGGCATTGAACCTCAGTCTTCCCTGTCCCTCCTTCCTTCCCACCAGAAAAGTGAGATGATTTAGTTGGGGGCCACATCAGTGAAAGTTGGGGGGAAGGTTGCTTCTCAGTTGTGTGGTTCCCTACTCCCCATAAATCCAAAAAGTTTCCCCATTCTTGCCATAAATAAAGATAATGTAGAAACCTTATGTGTTGGACATAATATTTTACTTTATTTAAGAATGAAGCCTGGCCAACAAGCACCCAATTCAGGCCCAGCCCCCATCTGGCTGCAGCATCATAACACTTCTGCACCCCCCCATACACCAACTCTGAGCCCATCATACACATGAACCCACTGCCCAGAGCCCATCATACCCCCACGCCTCCAGACTCCTGCACCCCCACATCCCTAGTCCCTTGTCATAAAACCCCTGCAACCCCTCCACCCAAATCTTGTGTCCTGAGTCCATAATACACCCAAATCCCCTGCCCTGAGCCCCTCATACACTCCAACCCAGACTCCTGCACTCCCACATCCCCAGCCCCCTGCCATAAAATTGACAGAAGGCAGCCTGAATGCATGCATGAAGTGGAATTGACCAGTTCTGATATAAACTTCAAAGAAATATGTGAAAAGATGCAGCAGCAGAAGTCCAATTAAATAAAGTCTGTGTGTACAATGTGTCATTTATGCTATTATTAATCATTATGTCAATTATCAATACTATTCAGTTGTATATTTTCAGTTATGCAAATGGGCATTCTTATATGGCACTTTGTTGATCACTTGTTCTGAATTTTGATGTAGTTTGGCTCTTTGGTTTGAAAAGGTTGCCGACCCCTGTCCTAGAGCATTTATATTTGCGAATGTGCAATTATATACATCATGCACGCGTATAATATGTGTAGCTCTGGTACCTTAATATGCTATAGTCAACATATATTAATCTTGAATATGGCGAGGAAATACCAGCTTCTGTGATTAAATATATAATTAATATTGCAGATACAATCCATATAAATGGAGGATATGCTGATTATTATAACCCAATTGATAAGCTCAAAATTTGTATAGTATGTGTCTGGTTCCCATAAATGCAACAAATTTCATGTTGTGAATCCTACATTTTTGCCTGACTTTCATTCATTTTTTAGTTTCCCAGCTGGTATTCTTCATCCACTGGCAGAGAAAATACTAGAGCTTTAATGAACCAACATAAAAGTGAAAATTATGCTTATGTTAACAAAAAAAAGCATATTGTGTGATACTTTCACAGAAGCCATAGAAATGTAGTAATTTATGTAAATAGAGATCCCCAAAATAGGAATTAGTTCTGTTGCTTGAACTGTGGATGATATTTCAAAAAGGTGACTCATGCATTACAAAAAATTAAACCTGTCCAAATGATATGGCAAGGGTAATTGTGCTGTTAAAAAAAACATACCAAGAACAAAAGTGCAAAAAGCAGTGTATATCTAGAATAATATTTAGTGCAGAAAATTCTGAGTTAGTGACTAGTCAGAGCCTCTTCCTGTCTCTTGTGTGTTTGCTTTGAGCCTAATACATCAATCTCTCAATAGGTAGTGTCAAAAAGTATGCCAGGGTTACTGTTTCCATCTCTCTTCCTCTACTATCCCCAATAGCAAGTAAGAATACTGATATTTTCTCCTTTAATTCTTTCACTTACTAGTGCTGAATAGGAAAGTTTGAGCCAAAGGATAAATTAAAATGGGTTGTACATTATGCAGAATATTTAAGTTCTAAGGAAGCTGTTAACACAAGGGCGCACTTTACTGTTCCTTTAAACAGAAACCTGTGAAGCCACAGTTGAAACCCAGCACGTTAGCTAGCTAGTCTAGTATGCAGACTGCTTCCAATGACATATTCACAATATCCCCTTGTAGTGGCTGAAGTAGTCCAATCACATCATACAGTAATTACAGCACTACACTTAGCTTCTGGGATCAATTGGCAATTCTTCAGAGCAGTTTAAAATACCAGGGAAATGTAACCAAGTGTAAGCTCAAACAGCAAGCACTATTACTAATATGCTGTGCTGTTGACAGCAGGGATATATCATGATATTAAAATACTATAATCAGTGTCAGGATGTGATCCTGCAAGGCCCTTCCCTGTGTATGGACTCTGCTCACAGTATTCCATAGTGATGGCCACGTTTTTCACTTTAAAATCCAAACCAATACAATAGTGGCATAGGCAGACTGGGACATTTGGGTGGGCAGGAGTCATTGGAGTCATTGGAGCCATTTCCCGCCACCTCCAACTCCCTGGGAATGATAGTCACTCTAGTCAGGGGCCCTGAAAAAATGGGGGCTTGAACAAAAATCTGGGAGTGGGTTTGAGGGCTTGCCCTGCTCTGCCTGCCCAGCACTCCTGTTGGGGGATGGGGTCAGGCCACATGGGCTTGTCCCACTCAGTTGGTCCAGCCAGGGCTGGCCTTACCATGAGGTGAACTGAGGCGGCCGCTTCAGGTGCCAGACTGTGTGTGGGGGGGAGGCCGCCACTAGGACCCAGAGAATTGAGACCTTTCGAAGTTTTGGCCCAAGTGAGCAGGCATCATTTGAACTTCCCGCCTCAGGTACCAAAATATTGTGGGCCGGCCCTGGGTCCAGCAGGGGATGGGCTTGCAAACCCACATGCCCTGATCCTGCTCCCCAGCAAAAGCACCAGGTGGGAGGAGCAGGGCAAGTCCCCAGCCCAGCTCCACAGCTGGAGCACTGGATGGGCAAAACAAGCAAATCCCACACCTGAATCCAGACCTCAGCAGGAGCGCCAGGTGGGTGGAGTCGGGCAAGCCCTCGTGCCCTGATCCCACTGCCCAGCAAGATTGCCAGATGGGATGAGCTGGGCAAGCTCTGGGGTAGGAGCAGAGCTGGACTAGGGGTGGGCCTGAATGATAAGTGGGTGAGCCACAGCCCACTCAGGCGCCCCTGTGGCTATGCTCGGCAGTGTAATAGAACACATAGCTTAGGCAGAGTGAAGCTGGAGAAATACAGACATTTTTTGCTACACTGGTGTATTGCTCTGGTCTACTCTATGCCATGCCCCACCCCTAGAGTCTCTGCTTGACCCATAGCTATGCCTCTTTCCCATAAGGCTGTCAGCCTGGAGTGCTCCATCACACCTCACACATTTAGAATGTTTCTCTGACATTTCAAAACTTCAAATGCACCTAGGGCCATTTCAGGCTGAGCTACTGGGCACGCGAATCAGAGGAGTTCTGTAAAACAGAAAAGAGCATGGGAACAGTGTGGCAGAAATGGAATTGCAATAATACTGACAGTGAGGGAATGATTGCTCTGCAGAGACAAGGAACAGGTAGGCTTTCCTGCGGCTTTCCTCGGGGTGTCCCTGGTCTGCTGGGGACACGCCCAGCAGACCAGGGACATCCGGAGCAGCTTTTCTCGCCCCAGAGGACGTGGCGGTGGGACCACTGCGCGTCTGGGTGGTCCCGCCACCTGCAAGTTCCGGGGCGAGAAAAGCCCCGTTTGTAAGTGCGGATCCGACATAAGTTGGATCCGCGTAACTCGGGGACTGCCTGTAATGGAAGAAATGAGATGTATTCATTTTCAGCAAAAGATAAAATGATGAATGTAAAGGGGGAGAGCAAAGGAAAGAGAAACTAGAGCAGATGAGGGAAAATGGACAAAGTGGTAAAAGAAGTGAAGTGAGGGGAGAGCTAAGAGATGGAAGCAAAGAAATGGATGGGAAAAAAGCAAGACACAAGACATGCATAAGTCTTGGGTAAGAAAATTATATTTGTGTATATCATTTCCTACATTTTATTGTATTTCTCTGGAAAATGTCCCACAGCTCCATAATCTGGGGGTGGCAATGGTAAGTTTTGACAAAATATTGTTGATATGACTTGAGTCAAATCACTGCTCTTGGTTGCCATTAGATGTAAAGTGTAATCTGGTTAATTGTCCAGGTGTTTCTGAAAGCTCTAGGCCACAGCAGCAGGTTCATTTTCAAATCTTGGATGGCTCAGGAAGTGAGTGGAGTAATAGGTGAGGACACAAGAATGTAGGGCAAATGAAAAGGAAGATGAACACAGATAAAAATGCACAACGCATTTCAGCATTCAAATGTTTCCACCTTGTACTGATTTTTCTAGAAGTTCCCCACCTGAACTCCAGTTTTGGGGATAGAAAATATCTGAAAAATTCAGCTTCTACTCTTAGCATCTCTTCTTTTCTCTTCCCCCTGCTTCAGTCCCCCTTGCCAAGCACTATTGCACTTGGAACTGGCTACAATAATTCTTGTTTTTCTTGTAGTTTAAAATAAAAAAAGGTTTGTTGTGGACCACCACGCCTCCCCCCATGCTTTATGAAATTGGCTCAGATTGAATACAAATATGCATAATTTGAAGATTTATGCAAAACAGGTCATGTAACATATTAATTTTACAATTATAATCTGCTGAATCTGTATATCTGAATGCATGTATCATTCTTATATGTGAAATTAGAAATATGAAGTGTGAATCTGTTTATAATTCTAAATGTGCTAAGGAGGGCCATCACTAATGCTCCAGTACTTAATGACTCAGTACTCAAACCAACCACCTGTGGATGATCCTATTTGTCCTGTAAGCCAAAGCTGTGGCTGGTCTCAGAAAGACCATTCCAGGAGGTACTGAAATTCATCTTTAACTTGGTATTTTTCCATGGGGATAGGGAATGCCAAACAAAAGGTTCCTACCCTGGACGAAAGTATATCTAAGCAATGAGAAGTAATCAGTCTTTTGTCTTCAGTTATCCTTTGAAACTGCCTGACACACTCTAAGGGTATGTCTACACAGCATTCCTCTTTCGAGAGAGGAATGCAAATGAAGCACGGATTTGAATTTCCTGTGCTTCATTTGCATAATCACATCTGGCTGCTATTTTGAAATAGCCTATTTCGAGATAAAAAATGCCGTGTACACGAAGTTTTTTATCTTGAAATAGGGTATTTAGAAATAGCAGCCGGACGCGATTATGCAAATGAAGAATGAGAAATTCAAATCCGCGCTTCATTTGCAATTTTGTTCGGCTGCATTTCCATTCCTTTCTTGAAAGAGGAATGCAGTGTAGACATACCCTTAGAGTATACAGAGAATTTTGAAGAAGCTGTAGGCCCAAATCAGAGTAAAGATCAACTCTGACCTGAAGCTTTTATCTGAGATAGATGTTTCACTGAGACAGAATGAATTTATTTCCCACTCCCACAACAACACAAATAGGACTTATAGCTGAAAATACCCACTGATATAGAATTCATTGGTGATTATTTTTATGCTACTTTTTTTTTTCAGCAGTGCTCTCTGGGTGGCCGAGCTCTATTCCCTGGGCCTCAGTTGAACTATATAGCACTGTTCAGAAACTTTTATTTTTGTACCCGTCTACAGCAGCAAATCTCCCCACCTGCTAGACAGCCCAGCTCCCCAGGCTACACTTCTGGCTCCCCTTATTTCCTTACTACAAACTTGACTCCATCTTTGTCCCCATTGTTCCCAGCAGCCTAGCATCAGGGAACAATGCATGGAAGCTGTGCTATCATTTGATTAACTCCCCATAGTGAGGAAATCTGCAGAGCAAAGGCAGCAGGGCAGAGAGAGAAAATAAAATGCCAGGTGCCTGGCTTCAAGCACAGCACAATGGCAAATTCCACTGACAAAGACTGAATTCCATAGCATCTTGGGAAAATGATGTATTCAGCAACCTCAGCATAGCAAAGTCAAGGGACTTGATTGGGATTTAAGGGACAGTTTGCCACACACAGAGCTATGTTTCATGTTCTCTGAAGACTCAGGCAGGCTAACTCTGCTTTGGTTTACAATCGTTTGGAATATTTAAGATTTTGTCAGCACACATAAGAAACACTTTTTGCAGTGTTCCTGGTGCCTGATGCTGCAGCAACAGGGGAATTCTAGAGAAAAAATTCTGAATGCCATAGCCACTTGGGTTTTGTGGCTCATGTATGACCTAACCCTAATTTTAAAATTCTCTTTATATTTCTTTTAAAATTGAAAGTCTCTGAAACAGGGAGGTTATCAAAAGTCATAAAATGGGTAAGATTTTCAATAATGTTTGGCCTATTGTAATTTTAAAATACAACAGTGTACCACTCCTTCAAATCCCTCTTCATAAAATGTCCACAAGTCTCCAGCAGTGACTGACTAAGGCCAGGTCTACACTACAGATCTGTATCAGCATAACTACCTCACTCCGGGGTGTGAAAAATCCACATCCCTGTGTGATGTAGTTAAATCACTCTAACCTCCAGTGTGGTCATTTTGCTTTGTGGATGGAAGAGCTTTTCCCACCTCTCAAGAAGGTGAATTAACTATGCTGATGGGAGAAGCTCTCCTGTTGGTGTAGGAACTTCTTCATGTAAGTAGTTGTGTTTCAAGTGTAGACCTGCCCCATGTTACAGCTAAACGAATTAAACACAGAACACAGGTTGCGTAAGTCACTGAGGGTATATGAACACTGCAATCAAAGACTTTGGCACAGCTGTGGCTGGCTCAGGTCAGCCAATGCTAGCGCAAAAGGCTCATTACTGGGCTCTAAAAATACAGTGTATCTTCTAGGGCTGGAATTCAGTCTCTGGGAGCCTCCCTCCAGGTTGGGTTTTGGAGTCTGAGCTCAACCCAAAGCCCTAACACATAAGTTGCAATTTGTGAGCACTGTGAGTCTGGGTTCATTGGTCGTTTAGTGCACAATAGGCATGCCCTGAGTCTTTGGTACCTTGGTTCCCTAGGTACAAAATGAGGATATGTCCTTCCCTACCACACAGGGGTATTATGAGGCTGCATTAATATTGTCAAATACTTTGTGGTAATGGGGCCTATGTCTTACTATCTAGTACTTACTATCTAGATAGAAGGGCTTGATACCTATAGAGTGGGCACAAAGCAAAAATACCCACCTTTAATTTGCATTGATCTGTGCCCCAAGATGCCCATGTATGGTAACCCTGTCTGGGCTGCTTTGCTGTGGCTGCATTCCCCAGCAGCCATCTTAGAGAGGAGCAGTAAGCTGTGTCCCCCTGTGATGCTGTAGTAGAAACAGGAAAGTGAATCCAGCAGGAGTTAATCGACCTCTAATCTCCATTAACATCTTACTAAATGTCTGCCTGGTTTGCAAGACACAGTTTAAGAAAATATACCCTTTTCCCTGATCCACCACTTTGGAGGCCCATCTCCAAGCCTGCAGGGGGTAGGAGCAAGTTTGTGAGATGCAGCGAACATTTCCCACATCCCTGCAGACAATAGACATCTGTGTCTCCTGTGAGCAATGCTCCAGATCTAAGTTATTTTATACGTTTTGGGTCTGAATGCTTTATAAAGAAACAAAGAACAGGTTTCAGGATAACATAAAAACTCCCTGGAAATCATGGTTTCTTTCAGTATTTGGTAATAATGAGGGGTGGGAGAGGACAGGGATGAGTGGTGTACCAAAACTAGAAATAAAAATTCCCAAGAACTGAAAACAAATGTAAAAGAATTTAATACTACTCAGAATGGGATGGAATAAATGCTAGTTTTAGGACCTGTGTCCATGTAGTCAACTATCACAATCAGTGCATGACACTTCAAAAAAGAATGCAATGGTTTTCATTGAGATGTAGCAAAAAATAGGACAGCTATAACACAAAACACATCACAAATCAATTTTATTGAAAATATATTAGGTTTCTGTAAAAACTATAAAATATTAGAAAAAGGAGCAGCACAAGCAGGAAGGGAGACAGCACACAAAGATTTACTTCTGAGTGCTACAAAATATTGAACTAAAAATAACATTAAAGATGAAATTTGCAATGAATCTCAAGCTGCTAAATTCCCAAAGGCTGGGTCTGCCAAAGGCTCTGTTGGTTTCCTCTGTTCTTTTCTGTCTTTATTTAAATATTTTATATAGTTGTCTATGTTCATGTGTAGGGCGAACTGTCATTTATATTTCAGTCCACTCTAAAATGGAGCTTAGCTGATCTCAAGCTGCGCACTGCAGTGAGTAGTCCTGAGCTGAGAGGTAAGTGGAAGTGGTACAGACAAATGAAGACTGATATTTAATGTAGTTTTTGTGTACTTCTATTTTGCTGTCATGTATTTTGGCTTTAAACTGATTTGTAATTTTATGGGTTTTGTGACATTATGATAAGATGTGATGCAAGTAAGGTTTCCATTTAGCAAATACATTGATGTGGTTTTCGAGTCAGAGTGGGTGACCGCAGGAATTCTAAATTCTGACCCTAGGATTTTATGTTGGAGAAATAACAACATACAAGTTTTGATCTCCTGCATACCATGTGCCTCTCCATGCATTAAGGTAACCTTTTTAGAAAAAGCCAGTATTATGCTGATGTCGCATCCAATTCTGTGAGAGGCCTTTGAGCCATGCACCACCCTCAAGTCCCATTGTTTTAGGTTTGAATTTAGTGTGTTCTGTACCAATAAGGATTGCTACTCAGTGTGGAACTTAACTTTGTACACCACTAAGGGTTAGATTCCACCTAGCCTGTATGGAGGTGTGTAATGCTGAGGAATAGAAACAAGAGCCCTTCTGTGGCCCACATATAGGACAGACAGAACTAGTCCTTGTGCTCACTGAAGCATAGAAACTACTTCTTAATTGCTCCTGAGAAGATACATGACACTGCAGTTGGTGTGGGGAAGGACAGAGTATAAAGAACTATGGCTCCATCTCTGCCAGCCAAAAGTGTGGAGCATGGTTGCCAACATTCCAGGATTGTCCTGGAATCTCCAGGAATTAAAGATTAATCTTCATTTAAAGATAGTCCCCTCCAAGGATTATTTTGTCTATTGAAAAGTGGCCACCATAAAGCTTGTGTATGTCTGTGCTGCCCGTGGAGGTGGTCCGCAACACCTTTCAGTCACGTCTGTCTAGCACTGAAGAGCTGCAGAAATGGAGAGACATATTATAGACAAATCTGTTCTTGCTTTCACCAGTGCAAGGGAGCCAGCAGCCTTGCTGGGTCCTTGGGCATGGTGCGTGTGTGTGCGGCTCTGTGGTCCTCCTCCGGCAGAAGGAGTGGGGCCAGAACAGCCAGGTCTCAGCACCGCGCAGACCGTAGAGCAGCCCCTGCCCTCTCCAGTCGTGATTTAAAAGGATGGGACTCTATATATCACCACTGCCTCCAGCCCTTTGGAATCACTGGGCTCTGAGTCTACTGCCCTCTTTCCCCCTCCCCCAATCCCACATCAGCAGGCCTGCACCCATGTAAAGAAAAGCAAAATTTGCCCCATTAGGCTCAATATTCTTGGTTCTCATACAGGAGAAAATAGTCAAGAAATGCTGCAATTCTCTAGGTTCTGGGCCTGCCCAGCAATCCCGAAGATCATGTCCCATGAGGGAAGGGGTGCAGTGAGGGGAGAGGGAAAGGTGGTGTCAGGAAGGGTTTGGGGCTTGAAGGCTGGGTATGGACACCAGACTCTCAGGTAGGACTGTGAAAATGCTCAGGCTGTAGATGGCCTGCAGGCCATGAGTTTTATTGCCCTGTAATATATTCAAAAGCGACAAGGAGTCCTGTAGCACCTTATAGACTAACAGATGTTTTGGAGCATAAGCTTTTGTGGATAAAGACCCACTTCGTCAGATGCATGCATCTTAAGTCAGACACAGTGTATATATTGTATTGGAGGACCTCTTTTTCAAACACAAAAATAATTATGCATGCATCTGACGAAGTGGGTCTTTGCCCACGAAAGCTTATGCTCCAAAACATCTGTTAGTCTATAAGGTGCTACAGGACTCCTTGTCGCTTTTGCAGATCTGGACTAACACGGCTACCCCTCTGATACTCGACACTCTGTAATATATTATATTTCATAACATGCTATTTCTTTTACATTTTGACAACAATATTAAACCCTGAAATCTTTTGAAGAGTGTTTTCCTTGCAGAATTAAGCATTAAGACTCCAGCGCCTCACATTTTAATGGCCTGTACTCTGCATTAGCTAATCAGCAAATTGTAGGCTACATAATGGAAGGAGCCCTAAACTAAACTTTTTTTTACAAAAATTATTATTTGCATATTAATACAAGTATGTGCTTTACAATTTTTTCCCAGACTTCCTAGGCATCAAGATTAATATCTGTTCTTATTTTATAAGCATGTCTAAATCTATTGTATATTGTATATATTGTATAACTGTAAGTGTCTTTAAAACCCTTTAGGGTAAACAATATTAAAATATATAACGCAGAGATTAAAACATTCTAAGGGGTCAGGAGATTAATATCATACTCTTAAGAGAAGATTTCTGTAATCTGTAATTTTAACTTGCTAACTACAAACAACACACACATACACCGTACTCCCCACCTCCCCCCAAACAACAAATTGTGTGAAAGCTGTGGCTTGTAACAAGGCCTTGTAAATCTGGATCACTGCATAAGCACAGTCTGCCACTATAGCTGGCAGAGAAATAGATATTTCCACTTTTAAGATCTGTTTCATGCAGAAAATCATTATGTGGGTGTATACAATTTTGCTGCACATCTTAAGTCAGACACAGTGTATATATTGTGTTAGAGGACCTCTTTTTCAAACACAAAAATAATTATGCATGCAGCCTAATAGAAGGTTTGATCCTGCAAGGTGCAGTGTGTCTGGCCCTGATCCAGCAAAATACTTCAGTGGGATTATCTAATATATTTAAGTTACATATGTGCTTCGTTGCATCTGGCCAAAGTGCTCTACACTTTGCTGGACTGACTAGATAGATAACTGACTGGGGTATACTATAAGTGAAAATCAAATTCTATAGGAAAGAAACAAAATGAAAACCTTCAGTCTCAGTTATAAAAAGAACATTCACATTTAAATAAGTATATTGCAAATCACTCCCGCTTCGGTAAGCTTTCATATTTGGTATTTATGCAGTGCCTTTCATCATAGCTTCAAGATTATTATTATCTCTAGGTCTGCTCTGGCTCATGTCAAAATTAATGGTAAAAAGTCCCATTGCTGTCAAAGGGACAATACTGGGTCCATGAATATTCAATTCAATTCAATTCAATTCAGTGACATTGGTTTTTTTCACTTACAGATAGGTAAAGTGAGGCACAGAAATGACTTTAGAAAATATAGCACAGTAGGTCAGTGGCAGAGTTAGGAATGTCTATA
Organism: Pelodiscus sinensis; assembly: GCF_049634645.1. Classification (NCBI taxonomy): domain Eukaryota; kingdom Metazoa; phylum Chordata; order Testudines; family Trionychidae; genus Pelodiscus; species Pelodiscus sinensis. Next base: position 24,311,150 of record NC_134722.1, read on the forward strand.
CTGCAGCATTGTTTAAGAATAATTGACGTTATTCCAAAATAACAAAGAGCATGTCTATACAGAAAGTCATTATTCTGAAATAATGGCGAGCTGGAGGACATCTTAGTTTGACTTTTGTAACACTCATTTTACGAAGAGTAAGGGAAGTTGGAGGAAGATTGCTCTCTCGGACTTCCTACTGTGTAGACAGCACCAAAAATCAAATTCAGGAGCGTACTGGCAATCAAAATAAGCCCAGGAAATAGGTTGAGAATGGCCCTCCCCATGACATCACCCCTGCGTGCTCCTCAAGCCCCAACCCCTGCGTCATGTCCAGCACGCAGCGCAGGCAGCGGGTCGGGCTCTGCGTGCCGCATATAGCATGGACGCGGAGCCACTCAGAGTAAGGGGCAACAGCGCAAGGGGACGATGGCCCACCAGACGACGGCCCACTGGGAAATTCCCGGTATCCCACCAGGACAGTTCACCCCTGGCCAAATTCAGCTATTTCGACTTCAACTACGCAATTGACACAGCTGAAGTTGTGAAGCTTAATTCGCCTTTTGGCCTGCAGTGTAGACATGCCCCTAGGAGTCATGGCTCCAAGTTCCATCTTCTACCTGTGAGTTAATGATATTGTGATAATTATACAATATGTTTTCCATGTAGAGTGCACATACACAAACTACCTAAATATCCATTTATATGCAATGTATATATTGCACATATATAGTTACATGAATATACTTTATGCTATTTGGATTTATGCATAATACATTAGAAATGGCTGAAAGGACATTTTCTTAATGCTGGGATTTTTAAATAATTTGAAAAACACGCATCTTTGTGAAGGGGGTATTCTGCTTTCTATGATAAATATGTATCAAGAGTAGAGTACAGCCCTAAAACTGGGAAAGCCAGCAGAAGCTTGATAAAAACACTATCTGTTGTCTTGACTGCTGTCATTTTGGCCCTGATGAACTGCCCAACAATACAAGTCAGCAAATAGTTGCCTACATTCTCCTATCATTTCCTTATTATATGGAAGTGGACAGCTTTTCTTAGAGAAACTCTAGTTAGTCACAGCATAATGCCATCATAAATTGTTTTATTTATTCCGTTATTTCAAGAGATAGGCCTGAACTAAATGCCTGGATCTAAACACCTGAGAATTTTGAAGAAGTTCAGATTCCATTCTGGTTCCAAACTTTGCAACCTGGATCCAGCTTTCCTGCAGCCTTGAATGCAGAAGAGGAATCCCAAATGAATATTGTTATAGACAATTTTCTTGTTAATGAACCAAGATGTCTACATTTTGTGGACTTTATGTGAAATAGATTTCTTACAATAAAGATCTTTAGGCATGTCAGCTGATTTTTTTTTTTTTTTTTTTTTTGCAAGCGCCTCTGTAAAGCTATATGTAAAGAATTCATTAAAAGGCACCATTTTGGAGACAGGGGTTTTACCCCGCTGAAATCAGCAGGGTGTAGGAACTAGGTCCCATATGATGAATAACAAAAGAAAGGGTCGTTTACGTTCTTTGATACATTTCTGCTAGATTAACTCCCAGTGGGATTTTACCCCTTCAGTCACATTCCTTTGTTCCTCTAATCTTCTTTTGTATTTGTTCACCGACCCCAAGCATGTATTTGACTTGTGACCCTATTTCTGTTAATAAAATACAGGCCATCTGACCAGCATTCACACCAATGAACTACAAGGTGATGATTATCTCATTGTAAATGCTAGGAGTTAGTAACACAACAACATTTTAATAATGGTGATTGGGTGGGCTAAAGATAACCACTTTTTGTTGGTGTCTTTCTGTGCACATTTTTAGTATTATTTCACAAGAAAAATTAAAGACCATAGACCTTTTTTATAATCTGTAGTAATATAAGATACATTAGTTGCATATCTTCATCTCCATTGTGCAGCCTTTGAATAGTCAATATAGCTTTAGGAACTCTGGGGTAATAAATAACTGTCATAGATAAGCACCAGAGAAATTCAGTAAGATTATGGGATATCATGCAAAATCAAAATTACCCTATTTCCTATCAATCAGATTATCAATTGTAATTATTAATCAAGTTGGAAAAATCAGCTCTTCTTGGTACTAATCTTAATATGGTATTTTCAAGGTAAAGCTATGAAGGATCACTGTAACCAAAATAGTAGTATTTGTTATTGTAGCACCAACAGAAAATTTGATTTTTAAACTAGAAACATATGGTAATTGGCCTGCATCTATTAATGCTTTCATCAAGTCACTAAACCATATGAAGAACCACTATTAATTGTTGTGTTACAGGAGAAAATAATACCAAAGCCATTTATCAGACATGTAATCTGCGGCTCTGTTTTGTGACAGGAAGCCATTATTTCCAGTGAAAAAAGGAAATCTGTTCTATTTGAACTATTAGATTACACTAGGGTTAAAGCTACTTTTGTGTTGTGGTGTCACATCAGGGTCATAGTCAGATTCAAGAGATGCACTATGGGAGCTTCCTATCAGAATAAGGATAAAAACTGATCAAACAGGAAAGCAAAATATCAATATGGAATGATCTGTGAAAGCTTTTTGGTGGAGGGGGACTGAGAGTTGAATATCACTCAGTGTGTTATTTGCATATATTTGTTCTTCCCAGTGAAATCAATCTCTGAAGGAGGCAGAAAAACTTTAAAAAGAAAATTTTAGTGCTGTAAGAGAACACAGACAGAAATCTTTAGTAAGCATTTTCCCAGTGCGGGTTATTCTTTCTGCCAAATGTTTAGTTTCATAATTTGCTTTGATTTAAACAAAAAATAATAGTAATAAGGTAAAAAACACCTCAGCTTCTCTAGACTGCCAAAAAAAATTCTGTTCAGTACAAGTTTTGAGCAAAACTTAAGTTTGTGTTCTTATTTTATCCAAGACTGTGAATACACTCAAAGGTATATTATGTTAGACACGTGCCCACATATCAAAATGTCGCTGTTTGTTCCACTGTAGTTAAGAGTAACATATCCATTGTATCCTCCTTATCTCCTTTGTACCATGGCTGTAAATACGGGTCTCAGGTTCACTGCTGAGTGGGTGGGGGGACAAAGGAGGCAGATGCCCCAAGTTCCAGTGATTTAAAGAGGCTTAGGGCTCCCAGCTGCCATTGCTGCTACTGCAGCAGTGGCAATGGCTGGAGTCCCAGATATTTTAAATCATCACCAGAGTGCTGTGCCATGCAATACAGGCAGTGCTAAGGGACGATATGGGGGCGCCATACTGTGGGTGGTGCTGAGGATTGGCTGCCTTTGGCTCCGTCCCTTATTCCTGTGGCCCCACCCCTTCCATCCAAGGTCCCATCCCTTCCAAGAGTGCACAGCTGTGCCTCCCCCACACATTTACCCAGGGGCCCACAGAATCTGTCAGCTTCCCTGACTGAGCCAGACCCTCAACTGCACTTGAAGGAAGTGCTATGGTCCCCATTAGGCCTCCCTGTTTCAGAGGCCATCCAGCTGCTTATCTAACCCCACTGAAGGCTATACAAGCTGTTTGTGGCACCAGTTGGCTGTTTCAGAAGTTGAGTATGGGTATCCTTGGCTGCACTTTCTTCCCTCAGCCACATACCACTGTCTGCATAGCTAGGTAGAGTGGAGATTTCTACGGCTACAGTAGCTCTCTGCTACTTCAGGATTTGCAGATAGGAGGAATCTTCTAGTGACTGACAAACTGGGTTTAGGACACTATTTTGTTTCTGGAACAGTACACAGCCACCAGAGCGCAGTTTAGATCTAGTCAGTTTACTCTGGGGTGATGTTTGGCAAACAAAATAGGTATTATTCACATGGGAGCTATGATATTCCCTTTTGTAAATAAGGAATTATACGTTTTTGTAAAACATGTGCTATAGATTTACCAGAAAGTCAGGAATAGGCTTAAATGGCTGGAGAAATTTTAGTCTGCTGGGTACACAATATATGTTTTAAAATCTTGCCAAATTGCATAGCTATGTGTGACACCAGAACAGCTGTGAATGAGCCACTAGAGCATCTCAGGTAAATAGTACTGCCTACATCTTAAAAAACTGCCTCTTTATGAGCTTAGCAGCACCTGTTCAGATCACAATGAAAACAGAATCTCAATAAACATTAAGCCAATGTGAAATTCAGACTACACTTAACGCACATATAGCCCAGTCCTGCAGCCCTCCAATATGCAAAACTCCCATAGAAAATATGAATAAATAACATCTACAGCATCAGGCCTTAACTAATAGGCTCTAGTAAAATATATCAATATTCAGAACTATCTCACATCTCATTCTGAAAGTGATCCAAAAATGAGAGAGGGATCCTTGGATTCTCAGAGGATTACTTATTTTTTTCTTTTCTCTTTATAGTCTCATGTTTGTCCTATCGCTCAGCCTACTCACGAGTACACGTAGGCTAGTAGTCACCTCTATTGCCAGCTCCAAGTTCCAGTCTTAAATCAGCCCCCATGGGTTGATGACAGGAACAGAGCTAACCTTATTTACCCCAGAAGCTAATCATTTTTCCCTATAATATAGACACTGGGGCAAATCTTGGTCCTTGGTCAAGGACAAAGCTATCACTGACTTCAGTGGGACCAATTGCTTCCAAATTAAAGTGATGTGTTGTACAATTTATATTTAAGTTAGAACATAGTAAACAATCTGGAGTGGTTGACGGGGGGGGGGGTGAAAATGTAAACATAGACAAGGAAAATAGCTAAAATGGGATCATACATAGCTATAGAGAACAGTGAATAATGTAACTGACCCCACATTCCCGGCTAGTCCTGTTGATTGTTTTCAAACTAATTGTGTCAATAAGCAGCGCTGAATTTGAGTAAGGATTACAAAACTGGTGCCTGAATGAGTAAGATAAGTAGAATCTGGACCAGTAGGCCAGATCCAACCCCACTGATGTTCATTGGAATCTTTCTTTAAACTTTAATGCGCATTGAACTGAGATACAGAGCACCAATGCAGAAGAATTACTTACATTGCTTTAAAAAAATTAAAGATTTCTAAACAGAAACATCCAAAATGACAATGCAAGGTGCACGGTTCCCTTTGTCAGAAAGCTCCTTAGATTTCTTCCTACTGCAAATGGGATCCTGAATGTTCCTTCATCTCATAATTGAATAACTTGCAGCTGAATTCACTCTATCTGCAGAATTATTCATATTTTTTAAAATGTTACTAACCCGCATGGTTACAAGATAAGATGAACCAACTATAAGCAGATAAAGTGCTGTTTGCCTGAGTCGGTAGGATTCTGAAATAATAGCTCTAAGAGGTGTGAACTCTGAAAATGAAAGATGACAATAAAGTTCTGAGAATGCAAAATGTATTATAGCACAAAGTAAATTAGGATTATTTATAAAACTTACAACACAGGGACTACTGTATTGATTATCTATTTTTTCATATATAGTCCTCAATTTGGAAAAATGATTTGAAACTACCATGAAATTTAGAGAATTTCTATCAGATTGGTGCAGAATCCCCTGGGCACATCCTCAGATGCTAACAATTGGCCTAGGCTATGTCTAGACTGCAGGCTTCTTTCGAAAGAGGCTCTTTCGAAAGCATCTTTCGAAAGAGCCTCTTTCAAAAGATCACGTCTAGACTGCAGGCGGATCTTTCGAAAGAGAAATCCGCTTTTTCGAAAGAGAGCACCCAGCGAGTCTGGATGCTCTCTTTCGAAGACGGCCTCTTTACATTGAAGAACGCCTTCTTTCGAAAGAGGAACTTTTGAAAGAAGGCGTTCTTCCTCGTGAAACGAGGTTTACCGCCATCGAAAGAAAAGCCGCGTTCTTTCGAAATAATTTCGAAAGAACGCGGCTTGAGTCTGGACGCAGGGGAAGTTTTTTCGGGAAAAGGCTACCCCTGAGTCTGGACACGGCCTTAGATACACAATGGAGCCATGACAATTTAGGATCTGCCCCCTTTGGTCCTTGCTGTAGAGCACACAGAGCCTTTAATACCTATTTTTGTAATATGGTGGCACTCAGTTAGGATGAGGGACACATTGTGCTGTACACACATAGAATAAGAGATGGCCTATGGTCTGATAATCCTAGTCTAGAAATGTTCCCTTCCTTATATTGAGTATTTTTGTCATTCTTCTGCTTCTGCTTACCTGGAGAGAGAAAGAGGGGGTAACACTGGGGTGTTTTGTTTTATGCTCTCTTCATTAATTTTTATATATGTCTACTAAACTTATACAACATCTATTAGTTTACTATTTATTTGATATAAAAATTGTTTTGAAGGAAATTACATCACTTTCATTTTTGCAAAAGAATGAAATATTTGACCAAAACAGTTTTCCCCCTATTTGTGCCACAAGAGCAAAAACAGAGCAAAACTGCTTGGAAGTCATGAGAAAAAGGTATAGTTTGGTAAAAAAAATGTTTTTTCAATGCTCAGAGCATGGACACTTCTGAAAAGGAAATATTACAGCATCTTGCTCCTCTCTCAACTTCTCTGATTGTGCAATAACAAAAATTATGTGTCTCTACTTTGTAAGCCAACATTCTTGTCAGTCAGCACTGAGACTCCAATCAGCAGACAGAAAAAGAAGATCAGTAACTCCTCCTGTAAAGAATTTAAAGCCAAAAGCAAATTTTGGTAGTAGAATAGGAGTTGGGGTTAGTGTGTCAATAATGACTTCTAACACATTTACTCAGAGAGAACTTAGAAATCAGGTTGTACTTCATTTAATATTCAGATATGGACCATTCACCTGCTGTTAAGCACAACATCTACAGTCATTCTTAGAATACTGGTAATTATATGAAACAGACTTCCTTAGAGGCTGCTAATCTAGTATGGATTCACCTGGAATACAAAGATTAATAATATTGCACATTATGTGCATGCAAGTAGTCACAAATGGTAGAATTTCCATTTATACTCCTGAAAGTATATGTATATTTCCCTAGAGGAGAAGTATTAGGTGATCTAAACCTACCTACACTGTATCTCCTAGTGAACCCATTGTTGACTAATTCATAAATAAATAGTTATACTGAGACAGATGAGTAGGTCTCCCTGTAAGATTATTATAGAGAAAATGTTACTGGAGCATTGGTTGCCCACTGTGGTGAAGGGTACTCATCATGGACACATGAACTTAGTATTGTAAGTGGCATTTCAATAGCTTGAAGAGGATATTTTTAAAAGGTTAGTAATATTATTATGAATATGCTCTTTCTATCTTCCCCTCCCCTTAAGTGCCTTGTCCTTGTTCTCTCCTCTCATTTGCTGATGGCTGATAATACCTTACTTCCACTAGGGAAGTAATGGGGAAGTTTGCTCCTTCTTCACAAGACTGGGGGTATAATTAGAACAACGCACCTGCTCAGTACTCCAGTGACTCGGCTAGTCTATATCCATATCAAAATCCATGCTGTGAGGGTAATTTGATCATCTCACTTATTTTTTTTATATACTTTGTCTGAATAAACCAGAAGAATGAGCCTCAGTTGAGTTCGTTTAATTCAGTCTCACAACATTTACATCAACAGTTTGTTGCTAAAAGAATCTTATGAGCTAAATCCAGCATTCCTCATGCATCCTATAGATTTTAGTGTCTCTACCTCTTGATTCCTTCCACTATAAAAAAATCTAGTTCATGCCTTAAAACATTATTATCTGATTAATTTTCAGTAGTACCACCAGGCTCCAACTGAGCTCCAGGGTCTGCTGTGCTGAGCACTGTGCAAACACATAGCAGAAGACACCAACAGCCTAAAAGAACTTACAATGTAAAGCTCTTTACAAAGGGTGGAGGAAAGGAAGTATTGACTCCATGTCACAGATGGGGAACTGAGGCCCTGAATAATGAAGTGGAAGATTTTCAAAGACATAAATGGTAGTTAGGGACCTAATTCCCATAAACTGTCAATAGAGGCTGGATGTGTAACTGACCTTTAAAATGTCCTTCTCAGTGACTCACTTAAGGTTACAAGGAAAGTCTATGGCAGAGCCAAACAATGGATCAAAGTCTCCCAGCTTAGTTCTGTAACCACTCTTCCTTCCCTCAAGAACAGAATAATAAATGAATCGTTACTGCAATCAGAGTTGCATGTAGTGAATGCTGATTTTTAAGGATTAATGATAGATGGTTTAATACAAAGATGATTAATTTAATCTGAAAACAAGAATCCCTAAAAGTTTACAACTGGGCTGGTTTTCTGAAAATTAAAGAATTACATTCCTTACTTTTCTCTCGTCTTATGGAAATATTTATGACATGTCTACTAAATAATAGATATGAAGACTAAATAATACATAGGAAGACTACTGTGGATATATATACATAAAATAGCTAACAAGCAATATCTAAATGATGCAAATATAAATAGAATTGAAAATTCTATGCTAAATTTGCTATTTCAAAGTTTCTGAATTCAAGGTATGTACATCTCACTAGGGAAATTGTGCCATATTTACTGTTGCTACAGCAAAAAAGTGAAATATTACTAAAATGTTTTTATAAAGATTTTGATTTTTTTTCATTAAACCTTTAGGCAAATTGAAAAATATGTTTCCTAATTCATCATGAGAGCAGTACAAACAATTTGCACAGTATCCTGAACTCCTCCCCCACAATAAATAAATACATTGAATGGGGTCGGGCTTTATTCACCCATAGTAACTGCTCTGATGTTCTCCATGTTACCTTTCCTTCTTGTTCCATTCTACGAGGGGGGAGATTCCAGTGTGATGCTACTACCATCAGGCTCATCAGATGCTGCTTAATATAGATCACTGCCTTTTCCACTCCTGATAGTCTTCTACCACACACAATGCATCAGGAGTGGTAAAACTCTCTGACTATAGCAGCTTCCAGGCTCAGCTTGGAGGTTGTGAAGTTCCTTAGCTCATGTCATAGGGGTTATGGTGTTTGTGTCCCGGAATTGAGCCTAGAAGCTGCATTATGAATGACCTTTTCTTCCTTTTAATCAGTCCTTGCCAGAAAAGTTGATAAGACTTGGGGGAGGTAATATAACCCACACAGGTCATCCCTCAAAGACCTTGCTGCACAAGAAGCACCCTGATGCTCCCTGAAGACTCAGCTGAGGTCACAAGAACCCAAGTGGAAAAGAAGAGAATTACTTCTTTCTGCTCAGATATGATAAAATGTATGGAGGGGGTGAGTCCAGAGACTAGGAAGAGGGGCCAATAATGTGGATGGATTCTTCTCGGAAACTATGCTGAAACCCAAGAAAACCAGATCCATCACCAAGACCTGGAAGCCAGCGTTTGGCTGCAGTTTGTAAGCCCCTGCAAGCCCTTCAGGTTTCTAACTGGTTTATTCATACCATTGCCTGTTGACAACAAAAAAAAAAAAAAAAAAAAACACCAATTAACATCATATGACTAGTTCAGACTAATTGTCAAGGATCAGTTAACAGGAAAATATTTCCATTTGACAGTCTACTATTTTTCAATTGTTCTTCTGTTATATGTCTAAGTAAACATTTGTTCCACTTATCATTTCTGAGCAAAGGACATGAATCACTTGACTAGTAAAACCACAACGACAGCTGTTCCTTATTAGAAACAGTCATCTCATTCAAGGGCCTGTTATGGAAGGGTTCTTCATGAAGCTGCTTTTTCCTTTTGAGTGCTTTACAGTGCAATGAAAGGAAAGTTGTAGAAATTAGGACATTCTTATTTAACCCTCCGTATTTGTGAAACACACAGAAAGTCAAAAAGTCACAGAAAGTTGTTGAAGTTGAGCAAGAAGCCCTCAGATAATAAGGAAACTCTCAGTCTCAGAACAGCACAAAACCTTTCACTTGGCTCCATTTGACTTTGTGCAGCTTATATGGTTCTTATAACATAGGATCACACAAAACTAAACCTAGGGAGTTCTTTGTAAATAGACTGTAGTATTTCAGATTAAGTATTTTAGTGGTGGATAAAATATTTATCTCCATCACCATGTGTAGTCCATGAACATTTTTCCCAGTCACAGATCCTTCAAACTTCAGGAATACATTTATTCTAGGCTCATAACGTTTCCAAAAAGTGATCTCCAGTTGTTACTGCATTACCTCAGATAAAGCTTTCCCAGCTGGTATTAAAACTAAAAGCAAAACAAATCTGTGGGCTCATCTAGACTACAGGGAACAGTCGAAAGAAGATATGCAAATTCCCTGGGCTATGCAAACATCTCCTTTTTTGAGAAAGAGTGGCTTTTTGACGAAGGGGGCAGTTTGCTGAAAAATCCGCATCTTAATTACTTTCACTTTTGAAAGCTTTGTTTTCGAAAGCACGATTGGAAGAAGATATGCAGAATTTGCATATCTTCTTTCGACCATTCCCTGTAGTCTAGATGAGCCCTCATGAAAAGAACTCATGAGGTAAAAAGGCTGAGGAAGATGTTTGTGATTGCTGTATAACAACTTTAATAAACATCAAAGAGAAAAAAGGGGAAGAAAAGTGAGCAAAGGAAACTAGGACAGCTGAAACTGAAAGGATGTCTAGATAGCTCACAGATTTGTCAATGGGCCTTGGAGTATTTTGCTTATTAATCCGTGGTTCAGTTCCAAAGTGGCCAAAATCTGATGCCTCTTCTGTGACCTATGTAAAATGAATTAGCTCGATATAACCTAAAGGTCAGGTGTTTACCAGACAAAACCCACCCTTATTTTCAATCTGGATCAGAAAAGACAAAGAAAGACTAAATGAGCAAAGAAATGACTAAATGATTGGATTGGTCCCACCAATGCTGAGGCGAGGTACATTAGCAGGGTAGTATGGCGGTGCTGATCATGTTGTACCTGTTCTGTGGTTAAACAGGGAATTTGGTTTGGCATTGCTATCAGTTGAGTATTGTAAAGAAGAAAGAGCATAGGGAGACAGAGAAAATCTTGACTTGTAGGATAAGGGCAAGGGAAGAAAAAAGCAGAAAAGAAGGGAGAGAAAGTGCTCAATGGAAAGGGAAAGCTAATTAATTGGACATCTACAGCTGTTCAATAGCAGTATTAAACTATAAGTCACTAACAGCTGTATATTACCCTTTATTCACCTTCACAATAGCCACTAATGGGGATCAGCTCCTTGCTACAGATGATAGATATTTGTAAGTTGTTTGTGTTAATGTGCCTGATCTTACAGTCTTGGTAAGGTAAGTAGTCTTTACTCATATGTGTTGCCCTATGATCTTAAACGGTACATAAGCTTTTTGATGGACCACTTTATGGGGTGAATTTTGTTCACAAGGAATACCAGTTACTTAGATTGTACACTCAGTTGTGTAGTGTTGCATCAATTGATGTATGTGTGCTATGTAGTGATTCAGCTAAACAATAAAGTTAGAATAAGTCATAGCATAAGTCAGCCGCATATTTCTGGCAATACTCATACAAATTGGTGACACAAGGGTTGGAAGGCTTGTTAGCACTTAAACCAGGGGTGGGGAACCTAAGGCCTAGGGGCCAAATACAGCCCCCAGCTTGTCTGGCTCCAGCCCCTGAGGCTTGAGGCTTCCCCTAGCATTGGGGGGTCTATCCAATTGGGGTGGGGGGAGGTTGTTTCTCACTTGTGTGCAGTCCCCAACTGATTTTTTCCATTGAATCAAAGGGAAAATTTCCATCAATTTCAATGAGGTGTAACTCAGGCATGCCCCCGCTAAATGTGGATATTTAAAGTGACAGACCCTAGTCTAGGATGACAGTATTGCACATGATACAAAAAAATCTGTAAAATATCTCAAATACCAGTAACTAATTACTTGGTGAAACAAAGAACGAATTTGTTCATTTTCTGTTCCAGGCACTCCCCCTCAGAAGAGCTCCTAAATGCTACATGGGTAAGTCAACAAACAGATGTCCCTCTGGCTAAGCACATTTCTTTCCTAGTGTCTGCAACCACATGCTTGTAGAAAGCAAGCTGCCAGATAGGCTGCACATCTGAAAACCTGAATGTGGGATTTTCAATCCTGTAGCAAAACAATAAACTGATAGAGTGGATCATTCACTCCTTCACAGGTCAGACTTCAAACAAAATCAAGACTTTCCTCTCCATTTAGTATAACTGATGGGAAGTCAGTTTTAATCGGTAAATTGTAATTTTTAATATTCTACTTAATTCTCTTCCCCTTGTTTTTCAACTTCTTATTTCTTCTTTATCAGCTTTCTGTGCAGTCATTGGCTTTTGCATTCAGAGCACACGTTCTAAAATCCTGCAAAAAATGGTCATATGACATACCTTTTCTGGAAGCCCTGAGCATTGTCTTAGCTGTTGTTGCTACATCTTTCATTCAGAATGGTGGTGTTTCCACTGCATGTTGCATGGGGATGAAGTGTGATATCAAAAGGTCTTTTCTAGCCATAATGTCCTAACCAATTATTCCCTAACTCTGCTTTAAATAATTTTTAAGCTCAGTTATACTTTCAGAAGCCAGGAACAGTCCTCTGTTTGACCCAGGAAGGCCTAAAAGAAATCTGTTTTTCAAGTCTGATTTGGTAGCACAGAAAATATTGCAATACTGTTAAAACCAGATGGTCTGACACACTAGAATACAAGTTATGGACTCATTACAATGTCTGATCCTTATCTTTGCTAACAATACCTATTAAACCAATTTGCTATTTATATATCTATTTCATTTCCATCCTCTGTGATCACCAAACACCATGTGTGGTGTGGTAATTGAGTTTTTTAATCTTTTATCACATACAGTCTTGCTTGCCAAAACATATCTGGAATGTGGATCAACCCTATAAAGTCCCACATACAAGATATATTCTGCTTGAGCATAGTTTAGGCTTTCAGTGTAAAACAGACGGAACAAATAAGCAATGCATATTAATTGGCAAATAGGCCACAGCTGACTTAACAGAGAATCATCATTATCTTTACTACATTAATGAAATTTGGCTTTAAAAATAAAAATCTGGATCCTCAGACATCTACTATAGTTTGGAGGTTTTATATTAGATTTTAAATGCATCTCTCAAGTAAGATCTCTCTTGTAAGCTCTCTTTAAGGGCCTGATCACCCTGGTATCTAAGTGTTAAGTTCATTAAGATATTGCGGAATATGCTTAATTTTAGCCTGAACCCAGTGGGGCAGCTCATGTGCTTAAAATTTGGCATGTACCTAAGTATCTTACATATCTGAAAGATAGCTATGTTTTTAAAATTATATTAAAACCTGAAAAATGCAACAACTATGTTTAAAACAAACATTATAGACAGGTATTTCACATCGTGTGCTAGCCTTTCTAAGACTTGAATCTCTGCATTCTCTCATTAGTGTGGTAAATTGGTCAATAGAACTCCTTTTTTTATTATTATTCCCTATTGGCCTGACATAGGAATATTTGATTTGATTTCCATTGGATTGTAGTTTATTTCATTGTCATATTATTGAGAAGAATGATTACAATCTCAAAGGATTTTGCTCGCTATCTGCACACTAACCCATGTGAGTCTGTCAAGAGGTGAAGGCCAGAAATATAGCCTCAAAGAGTCACTACTTCCTGCGAGGCCTTTCTTGAATCAGTTCAGAGGAACTCTGCATTTGATTGCCTTTTTATATTGCAATCTTAGTGAGAAATTACACAGTGAGTCAGCATATTAGGTAAAAGGAAACATGCACTGAACGCTCTTCCTTCTATGCAGCATGGGTATGACATATGGTAATATTTTTGCTTAAAAGAAGTAATGCAAAAGTACAACTTTGTTCAAATTTAGATGCATCAATAATAAGCTAACACTAAAACAAAGAAAAGCACCATTATTTTCTATTGTTGCTAATATTGCAAAAAGATCTTATTTTAAAAAACAAATTTGAATATTCTCTCTACAACTGAAGATGTTTCAAAAAATAATTCCTCTAGCTCCCTAATCAAAGCATGGCAGCTTATAGAAAAGTAATTACGAATACGCTATTCTCAGTGCAAAAAAATCTCAGTGAGCGTTATAATTTTATTTTTTTAGTGTACAGAATAACATAAATCAAAAGAAGCAATAGTCTACCTTGTGTTTTGACTACTTTGACCCTCTTCAACCCCTGCCAATTTTTATCTCATTTTTGTTTAACTTTGTACATCAGAGTTTAATTTTAAAGCTGGTCCAGAAGACAGTGATGTATAGGTTACATCAAGTATAGCTTAAATTACCCTCTCCCCAGTGATTTGAAGTTGAGGGGAGGGTCTTACTCTAGCAGCAGGGAAGAAGAAATGGTCAGAATGTGCCCTTTGAACCTCACCACCCTCACCAACAGAAACATTTCTGCCACAAGATCATTATTGATTTCATTATATTTTAAGCTCCCCTAAAACTGTTGGTGAAGTTTCCTGTATATTAATTTTTGACACACGCATATAAAAACAGAAATATGGGTTAAACACAAACTATAAATTTAGACAATACTCTCCAATAAACTTACCATCCTGCACCTATAGGTTTCCATTCCAGTTGACCATTCCTAGCAGCTTGTCACTGAAAATAAATTTCACTTCTTTGACAAGCCTAACCAGGAAGATTAATCCTCAAAAGCAACTTTAAATTTTTGCTTATTTGATTTTTTTTCTGCTGAAGCAAAAGGAGATAAAGATTAGCAAAATATTTAGGGTTGGATCCTCCCACGTTTCTCTGTGTACAGACCCATTGAAACTGGTGGGTATCTCAAAACAACTCTCACAAGACTTTGTCCTTAATCAAAGAGCCTGTTGCTGTTTTTTCTCAGTCCACTAAGAACAAGTCTCCCGTGAAATGTTACATGTACCTAGCAATCTTATGAACCCACAGCTGCCACAGAAAACTCACAGTGATGGGTAGCTCTAAAAACTCTCCATCTAATTATATGCTGCAGAGCTATGTATGTGTTTTTATGTAGTAGAATAAAAACCACAAGAATAGCTCTACAACAGACCACAAAATGGGTTTGGCACCTGTGCCTCTTAGGAATCTAAGTTTCAGAATTCTGTTATCACATGACCTACTGACCCAAGGATAGCAAAACTGACCTTGTCTTACACACAGAAGTCTATTGCTATGACTCCCCTGAGAGCACAAACCAGCTGCAAACTGCTGCAATGATTAACCCTTATGTGTTGTAGATGTAACATCAAGTCATGGTAATAAAGCTTTCACTGCATAACAGATCTCCTGCTTTGTAAATTGTTGCTCTTATCAGCTGCACTCTAGGATGTTATCCCTTTTCTGTGAAGCATGACTGCTGTGTTGTTCACTGGAAAGGCTACTAGATCTATAAAGTCTGTGATATTTATTCAATTCCTTGGGAAGGTAACATACAGATTATACTCTGTTTACAATAAAAATGCTGTGCATTTTATCCATTGTCTTTTTCTGGTTGTGTGAGAAAAACAACATGAAATGGTTACATGTATGAAATGTACTATAGTAATTAAAATACAGAATTCCTACAGTACATTTGAAAAGAATGCAGGGTTTGCTACAGCAGATCACAGCACTGCTACATCAAGTCCAGTATCTTGCTTCTGGCAGTAGTTTATACTTATAGCTTCATAAAAATGCAAACTCTTCAACCCTACAATGCACATGGACAATTATAGAATATAATACGTGGGAGGAAACACAATTCTTTCCAGCCCCTGTGGTTATCAGTATATATGTTCAGACTTACAGTTTGATTATCCCCATCTTAGCATGTATAACTTCAAACATTGGGCCTGATTCTGCACAGGCTCTATATTCCTTCCAGAGCTGTTATGGTATAAGCACTATGAATCTGTCTCAGACCCTTGCTCCTGGAGTCCTGTGATGAGCTCAAAATCTTAGCGGCTTTTTTTGGGTGGGAGGGGGGGGGAGCTAAGAGGTTCTAGCCATCATGGCTGTGACAAAAAACTGAGCAGCTGACCTGGCTAACCAATAGCATCACATCAGCCTGAGTCCACAAAGAACCAGAAACAGTATCTCTCAGAGATATGAACTGCTCCATGAATCACAGTAGGTGAGATCCACTACTCTGGAGGGATCCTCTGATCCCATCCCAGCAAAAGAGTCTGTGAATAGCATGATAAAAAGATTGGAGGGGAGGGGGTTTGTGTTACCTACCCACAAAGCTGCACTCCACTGCTGGAGAAAGTACCTGGAGAGATGGCCTTGCTGTTACTCCTTTCACTCTAGGGAAGGGAGCCCTGCTGCTGCTCCAAAGCTGTGTATATGTTAGGGGTGTTGAGATGCAAGGCCATAGCATCCCCTGCAACTGAAAAGGTGGGTATCAAGTCAAAGGGGAGGGCTGTGTCACATGGAGTTTCTGATGCTCAAAATAGCCTTAATCCAGCTCTGATTGTAATATTATCCGGAATCTCTAATTCAGCCACAGGAATGTCACTCTGTTTATAACAAAACCATATGGCTGGGTATTTATTTTCCTGAATGTAATAATTTAAATTAAAACACTTATTGATTTCTGCAACCAATCAGCTTCTCTTTCTAGCAATCATTATCTTGTGTCTCATTTTCCCCTTAGAAATAAGGGGGCTGAATTATCTAGGGTGTAACTTTATTAGCCTAAAATTCATCATTGGTGTAAACAGGCTCCACTCTATTGAAGTCAATATTATCATAATTTGCTTGGCTGTAGTGCTTTAAAAGAATACCAAGGGTTCACAATTGGCCCCACATGAATTTTTTTTATAAAATAATTTTCTGTAAAACATAAGATGAACATGAGAATCGTTTTTAAACTTCTCATTTAAACAGGATTTTAAAAAACAAACAAACAAAAAAACCAAATCAACATTCCCCTTCAGCATAAACAGTGGAAAAGTAAATTAGATTAAAAAATAAATCTTTACTGTAATAATCTACAGTGGTATTATTAACTTACAGAGAAGAATTCACATTTTTAAAAATACAATCCTTTAAGGATTTTTGCACAATTCACTTGTGCAACAGACTAAATCCACAGCATAAATCTACGATAGAGCCCCAAGGTCAAGGGAGTTAAAAGACACCAGTGGGAACTTTGCACTTAAGAATCATTTATTTATGTATTTAATTTATAAATAAAAATTAGGACTGAAAAGCATGTGAATAAAAGAAAATGGTTGTCACAGCCCCCATGTTTTATGAAAACTGGCTTATGAATATGAGAATACATAACTCGAAGACAGTTTATGCAAAACAGATCACGTGACATGTCATTTTAAAGGTTTTATCTACTCTGTTTTTTTTTCATGGATCATTCTTATATGTGAAGAAGTATGAAGTGTAGATCTGTTTATAATTCTAAATGTGCTAATAAGGCCCATTATCCGGAAACATAATGGCTGAATGATTAAAACAACAACCTGTGAATAGTCTTTTTTGTCCTGTACACCCAAATTGCACTTGGTCCTACAAAGACATGTCGCAAGGCCACCTGATGCCTAAACTCATTTTGGATCTTGTACTTTTCTGCTCAAGGTGAGAAAAGTTTGGACTAAGCACAAAGAATTTTCACTTTGTGCAATAGGGTTATATGCTAAAAAAAACCAAAGAATAGAGGTTATTGTCAGATGCCAGGGAGCACATAAGATGCCTGCTGGAAACATCTAAGACAGAACACGGGAAGGATCGGGCCCAAACTGCTTAGTTTGTGAATGAGATTTTTACAACTGTTTAGGGTGAGACTGTGCATAAGTTTCTTGGTGGGCTTTCTCATAGTTTTTGTTTATTTTAACTTAGTAACTTACTTCAGTCTGACTGTTTTCACTTGCAACCATTTAACTACTAATTTTTATATTTAGTAAAAACACTTTTATTTATTATCAAGCCCAGTATAAATAATTGTTAGCAGGTATGGAGGGAGGCATCCACTGTGCATATCTCCCTTTCATTGATAGAGGGCAGACCTTGTGCGTTTTCTCTGTGTAAAACTTTTACACAGGATAAGATGGAGTTATCTGGGGCTTTGGTCCCTTTTGAAGGTTGGTTTCCTGAGTTCTGAGACCTTAGAGCTGAGTCCTCCCAGAGCTGAACTGGTTCAGTGCTTGTTTTGCTCTGCAGGGGGGCAATAACCCCAAATCTGTGCCTTGACAGGCAAGGACCAGAGCTTCTGGCCCAGCAGGACAGAGTGGTGGGGAGGCCCAGAGGGCAGAAGGGTGGGTGTCAGTGGCAAGGTAACACAAGGGAACAATTCCAATAGGATTTTTGTGATCTAACCCCTCAGATTGGGAAAGATCATTGCCTCCAGATCTGAACATGGCATGCTGCCCCCAGTCTTGTACGGAAGAGGGAGTCCATCACATCTAGGACACCATACCTGTTTAGAGAAACATGCATACACCCCCAGTGGCTATAAAGTGGCAATGAACAAGTTCAGGCTGGAAATAGATATTTTTCTAACCATCAGAGGGATGAGGTTCTGGAACAACCTCCCACTAGGAGCTGGGGAGGCAAACAACTGTCATTGATTTAAGAGAGAGCTGGACAAATTGATGAGTGCAATTGTATGGCAGGGGGTGCTTGTGAGAGTAAAGGGCAGGGTTCAGCAGCCCTGGGTTCAGCAGCTCAGCTCCAATTTTCATATCCTGTTACTATGCTCATGCTTCTGAGTTTCTACCAGCCACTAGCAGGTGACAGGAAGTAATTGCATATCCCTTCAATGTATTCTGGTTTTGCTAACCTTTGTCTCCTCAGGGTTGTCCATGGCTGGAGATGGGATATGTAGGAGGGGAGAGGGCTCTGAAGTGGCATGAAGCATGCTCTCTTCAGGTGTTTAGCTGTCTGGTTCTTGCTCCCACGCTTAGAGACTAGCGGGTTGCCACATATAAATTTGGGAAGGTGAAAAGGGATATGGAGGCAAAATTGAGGCTGGCAAAATGAGTGGGTCAGCATCAGTGAGACCAGATGTGATGTTGCTTTCATTTCTGTTGACCAGAAATGTGGTCTGTGGAGCCCTGCTGATCGGCAGATTATGTCTGAGATTTCCAAAGGGGTTTGCACCTCTACTTGGAATTTTTAGGAGTCTGCACATGAAAAAGGTTGTAAACCACTGCTGCAGACAGTGATAGAGTAACCCCTCATATAATTTCCAACCTCCCCACCTCAAATCCTGTGGGAAACCTATAATCGAATGCTCCTTGATGCTGCATGTATTTTTGCATGCCTTCCTCTATGTGCTGGCCTCCTGTCATGAGGGTTCCCACGAGCTGAGGAACATGAGCACAGGGAGGATCCATTAGATCCATACTGCCCTGGAACCAGAGGACACAAAGAACCCCAGAACAGAACTGAAGAAACAAGGTTTCAGTAAAAATGCCACTGGCCCTTGCAGACTGTGGAGAGCTACACAGCTTGCAGGGGATAATGCTCAGGGGAACAAACTCTACCCTCCACCACATGGCAGAGCATTTTGGGAAAAACTTACCAGCTGTAAGCAGAATGAAGTTTCTCCATATTCATGCAAATTCCCAACCAAGAGATACTCTCAAAGGGTACGTCTACATAGCAGCATTATTTTGGAATAGCTGACGTTATTCCGAAATAACATAATGTGTGTCAACATGGGAAGCCATTATGTCGAAAGAAGGGTGAGCTGGAGGACTTCTTACCCTGACTTCTCATGTCATATGGGGCAGGGGAAGTAGAAGGAAGAACAGGCTTCCTTCGACTTTCTGCTGTGTGTGTATTCTTCCTATGCAATTGATGTAGCTGAAGTTGCGTAGCTTAATTCAAATTTTGTCCTGCTACATAGACGTGCCTAAGAGGGGCAAATCCTTCCCTGCAACATATGAATTATATTGTCCTTTATCTAGTGCTCAATAGTAGACAGTCCTGGGTAGCACGCAACTCCCAGCAGGGCTGATGGTCTTGCAGCACAGCTTAGTGCTGCTTCTCACAGTAAAGGGCCAGTTTGTATAAACTGCACAACCCAGAGCAAAGGGCAGTGCCATACACACCCAAGAGAGCAGATTCCTCACCACCTTCCCTGATGCTCAGAGGAGCATGCAGTGGGGGCTGCTCTACACATTAATGGATTACAGTAGAGCATTGCTTGCATGCTAGTCCCACTCAGTGACCTGATGCAGATGGTATGGGGCCCTGGCTCTTCCCTTTGCCCATTCTTCCCTAACCTATTTGTGCTGGAAGTGCAAAGCCGGAGCTGCCGCTGCCCCCTGAATAGTTGGGATTGGTCTTTATCAATGGCTGTGTGAGGAGCTGTGTGTCCCACATAGACCAGCCACACCCTGCTTCATTGAGGAATTATGGTTAGCAAATGATTCAGTTCTGCCACTCTTCATGTACTGACAAGCATTAGCCTACATAACTAGTCCCATAAGTTAGTAATACTGGCCTGGCAGAATCAATTCCAAAATGTTAGGGGGCACCATTATCAAAGACATAATTTTCCTACCAGAATTACAGATGAAACAATTTATTTAATTCTTCTCTTCTCAAATATGTTCAACAAATCCAGAAGCTCCCAGTGCCTGGATACACCAAAGGCAGCAAAAAGAGAAGCCAAAAGGGTGAAAAGACTCTAAACCAGCAGACAACAATGCCACTGCCTGCTCCAGCCCAGCCTCCAGACAGGCCCTGCTCACTGATCTCCATAAAGCCAGCCCAGGAAGCAAGAATTAGATGGATTATGCAGCATGTTCTCCTTCAAACCAGCTTGTGGAAATCTCAGTGAAATTTAATGATGTTCCAAGCAGCACAATCTTCTCTATCCCTCTCCTTCCCCACTGAAGACATGAGATTCCTGCTTTCTGGTTGCTCAAGGAGCTGTTAAACAGAAGGAGGCCCATAGAGCTGTGTGGAGAGATAGACTCCCACAGAGATGCTTGATTTCCCTACAGATTCAGCCTTCCAAGCTCTACAGATTTTGAACAATTTCTCCCACCTCCTCTCTGGGACCCAGCTTTCCCTCTCTCCCACTCTATGGCTACGTCTACACTGGCCCCTTCTTCAGAAGGGGCATGCTAATTTTGAACTTTGGAATAGGGAAATCCGCGGGGGATTTAAATATCCCCCGCAGGATTTAAATAAACATGGCCACCGCTTTTTTTCCGGCTTGGGGAAAAGCCAGAAAAAAGCGTCTAGACTGGCGCGATCCTCTGGAATAAAGCCCTTTTCCGGAGGATCTCTTATTCCTACTTCAAAGTCCACTTTTGTCGACAAAACTCTGTAGTCTAGACACACCCTAACTTATTTCCAAGGCACCTATCACCTTCCTATGTAAGGTGGAAAAATGCCTGGAAAATGTGGTGAAATGATCTTGGCAGTTTCTTTTTCCCCTCTCCTGTAGGTTTTCTGAGGGAGGGAAGCATTTAGTCCATTAACTCCCATTAATATCTAATCTCCACTAATAAAGGGAGTTGCATATAAAAAGGAAGAAAATTCACCTTTAAAATTCATTAAATCAAATTTTTTAAATTGTTTATTTAAAACATTTAGTGATGAAAATACAAAACTATTATGCATAGATGTTAGCTGTAGTGATAAAAAAATTACAAATTATTGTAGAGCAGGAGCTGCATCCTTAAAATTCATATTCCAGCCTCCATACTAATATATGTAATACAGGGTTATCTTTGTAAGGCATCTCTTCCAAAATATATTTTCTCCTCCTAAGAGGCATTCCTTTTAACTCCCACTGGGGACTTTCTTATAAATGAGCAATTGGATCTCAAGGGACTGGCCTGGTTAGAAAAGTGAATTATTAAAAAAAAAAAAAAAAAAAAAAAAAAGCAGAACACTACACACTATAATTATCTCATTTCTTTAGTTTTTTATCTTTAAAAAATGTATAGCCAAATTTTAATTAAGCATATTCTCTGGATGTTTGGATTTATAAGAATAAGAAGATCTACTCTTTGCTATATTTTAGAGGTATTAACTGTCTCAATTTAGGGATCTCCTTCTGATCTCAGACATGCAGGCAGGTATCTCAATTTTTCTTGCAAAGCAACTGCTGTGTTATTTTGCAAGATATGTGATATGCACCTTCCAATCAAAGGTCAGATTCTGCACCTTAGGGGTGCCTTCTCATCTCCATGTGTAGGAATTTACACATGTAACTCCTATTGATGCAATATTCTTGCATGGGAATGAGCATATTGCCCCTATTTTTAAACTGGCAAAAGAGAAAGATTAAAAGTATTATTGATAATAATAAATGTTAATATAGAGGTGTTTATGCTTAAAAACCTTTCGATGCCATCACAGAAGAAAATTAAAATATAATTACATTTTACAAAAGGCAGATATGGTGACAAAGTCAGGGCCTGATTCTTGAGAGCCAGCCTTGTCTAGTGATGTCCTGTGGGCTCTCTTGTTGATCTGTGCAACCTTTGCAAAGTCATTTAACCAGCTCCTGCCTCAGTTTTCCCCTCTGTGCAATAGGTAAATGTTTGCCTTTGTAAATGCTTTGAGGTTCTCAGATAAGACATGGTCTAAGGACAAAGTATTATTAATTAGTATGTTTCTATTAGTCTGTTATATACTTGGGTTAACAGATTCAGCTATTTATACGTTCCTGTTCTGCCTACAGCTTCTAAAAAATTGAAGGCGGTAAAACCATTTTTATTTTATTCTTCTCAGAGTTTGGTAATATCATCTACTGGGTACAGCCCTAAACATCTGAAGCTAATTCATGTAAGTAAAGTGTGAGCATACTTTGCTTTGTAGGGCTCTGCCTTTAAAATATTTCCTCCTTTTAACTTTAACAATGGTATATTTAAAAACTTTGTGAAAGAATCTAGAGTTCGCGTGGTACTCCACCTGATAGTTGAACAATTATGGAGCAGATGCAGCAACTCCGAACAAAATGACCTTTTCCTCAAGTTACAAAACATTAAAGGTTAAAGAACGTTTGAACGAAAGATAATACTTTTTAAAATTTCTATTCTTTCAAGACCTTACCAAGAAACGTGGGGAACTATAAGAGGACATTTAGGCACATACATTCATAATTTAAAACAACTTCTATTATGGAGGGGTTGAAAGTACTTTGCATTTTCTGGGTTAATTCAAAACTAAGAGAGAACTTTTCTTTTGAGATGAAGTGAAATTTGATGGAAATAAATACTCAATGAAGGGAATCTGCTCTAAAGCTGGTTAATTGCAATTTTGAAGTCACATTTCTTTCTCTCTAGTGTGTATAGATGACAGGAGTATAAAGAGAGCAAATCAATGATCGTGTCAGATTTCCTTAGTTCCTACATTACATCTGACCTGGATGGTGCATGCGCTAGTCACTAGTAACAGAGAAAATAGAACAATTCGTCCTGCTTTATCATCACTCTTCACCTTAATAAGCACAAACAAAAACTTAGAGAAATAGTTTGTCCAGTTCTGCTGCTGCTACTGCTACCCTTAAACTAGGGGGCTAAGTCCAGACTGGCATGATTTTCCGCAAATGCTTTTAATGGAAAAGTTTTCCATTAAAAGCATTTGCAGAAAAGAGCATCTAGATTGGCATGGACGCTTTTCCACAAAAGCATTTTTTGCGGAAAAGCGTCCGTGCCAATCTAGATGTGCTTTTGCGCAAAAAAGCCCCGATCGCCATTTTCACAATTGGGGCATTTTTGTGCAAAGCAAATCTAAGCTGTCTATACGGGCCCTTTTGCGCAAAAGGACTTTTGCCCAAACAGGAGCAGCATAGTATTTCTGCAAGAAGCACTGATTTCTTACATGAGACTGTCAGTGTTCTTGCGGAAATTCAAGTGGCCAGAGTAGACAGCTGGCAAGTTTTTCTGCAAAAGCAGCTGCTTTTGAGGAAAAACTTGCCAGTCTAGACACAGCCGGGTTATGTCTACACTGGTGCGATCTTGCGCAAAAGCGGCTGCTCTTGCGCAAAAACTTGCTGCCTGTCTACACTGGCCACGTGTTCTTGTGCAAGTAAACTGACTTTCTAATGTATGAAATCAGGGCTTCTTGCGCCAGAACTCTGACGCTCCCCCTCAGGAATAAGCCCTTTTGCGCAACTGTTCTTGCGCAAGAGGCCGGTGAAGACAGGCAACGTGAATTTCTTGCGCAAGAAAGTCCTATGGTTAAAATGGTCATCAGAGCTTTCTTGCGCAAGAGAGCGTCTACACTGGCAAGGATGCTCTTGCACAAAAGCACATCTCTTGCGGAAAAGCACATGCCAGTGTAGACACTCTCTTGCGCAAATACTTTAACGCAAGAACTCTTGCGCTAAAGTGTTTTTGCGCAAGATCATGCCAGTGTAGACGTAGCCCTCCTGTAAGAGAGGTAACAATGGCCAATTCTAGCACTTCCAAATGTTTTATGTGATAAATCCAGGTATAATATCTGTAGATTGCAGATAAATTACTTATATATTACTTGTAGTGTGGTATTACAAAGAGGCCCAAAAGAGATCAGAGCCCATTGTGCATAAAGACACAGAGAGATATCCCCTGCCTTAAAAAAACTTTCAGTGTAACCTGACAAGACAGTGTGACAGGAAAGGGATGCAAAGAACTGAAATGACTTCCCAGAGGTCACACAGAAAGCTAGTGCTAGAGTCAAGAACAGAACCCAGATGTATCCTGATTTTCAGCCTAATTCACTAGCCACTGCGTCATGAGGCCTCTTTGGGTTAGACTGCCTATGCAGGAGCATGCTCATCTAGAAATTAAAAATGAACAGCACACCATTCCCCCAGACACTTCTCTTATTGGGAGACTAACAGGTCCCCTCACTACTCACTCGTTCCCAGGATGAGTTAAGACAGCTGACACATTCCTAAACCAGCGGTTGGAGATCTCTGGCTGACATTCCCCCTACGGGTGTGGTACAACTAAGCTGTATCTAGACTGGCAAGTTTTTCCTCAAAAAACAGCTGCTTTTGCGGAAAAACTTGCCAGCTCTCTACACTGGCTGCTTGAATTTCCGCAAGAACACTGACTTCCTACTGTCTGAAATCAGTGCTTCTTGCGGAAATACTATGCTGCTCCCATTCTGCCAAAAGTCCTTTTGCGCAAAAGGGCCAGTGTAGACAGCTCAGATTTGTTTTGCGCAAAAAAGCCCCGATCGTGAAAATGGCGATCGGGGCTTTTTTTGCTGAAAAGCGCATCTAGATTGGCCACGGAAACTTTTCCGCAAAAAGTGCTTTTGTGGAAAGGCGTCCTGCCAATCTAGATGCGCTTTTCCGAAAATGCTTTTAACGGAAAACTTTTCCGTTAAAAGCATTTGCGGAAAATCTTGCCAGTCTAGACGTAGCCCTAGTGTTTATAGGTCTTGGGTCTGTACCACGGTAAATGTCCTCCTGGGGCTTGAGTGGGAAATGCTACTCTGGCGGTACTCAGCTGGGTAGCTGCTAAACTCCTGACCGTTAGTATTCAGTTTCGACCCTACCGGGGAAGGACAGTTCCTGGCAAATGCTCCCACGTCTCATGCCTTTGAAGTTCCTTCCTCTTCAGGATTACGTGGTGTTTTGGGGCCTCTAATATGCATAGGGGAGATATTGATCAGGAGAAAGAAGACAAAACCTCAGGGGAGAAGGTGCTCTCTCCTCTCAAACCGCTGCAGCAAGACTAAAATATATTCACTCTCCAGCCTAAGCACTAGTGTCTCATAACAATGTAATAACAATCGCAAACTAATACAAGGACATAAGAACAAAAATTCAGGGGGCTAATCTAAATAGCAAAGCTTACAAAAGGAAAACTTGCCCACAACAAATGTCTCAGTGCTCTAAATGTATTCATTTCTACTTTTCAGGGTTCTTTAAACTTTGCAAAGGGGAAGATACACAGGGACCAAAGGTTGATGCAAAGTATACCCTTATTATTTAAAAACTGGACATGAATCTTTTTAATGAATTGAATCCGTACAAGTAGCAGTGGTTTGGATCCCATGCCTTCTATGAAAAACACCCTTAATTCGGGTAGCTATATAAGTAAATACTGTAAAATGAGCCCTGCAGACAGCCCACGTTACTGTCTGGTTTGAAGGAATCCCTTCTGCAGTCTTTTGTGGATACGCGTAAAACAAGCCGCTTAGGACACAGTACACCGACGGGTTTGATATAAAAGGACCGAATTAAATCATAAAGAAAGATGTGCTTGTCAGCAAACCCTCCGGCCCTTGATGCCTGATTAATAGGAAACCTTAGACACGTTATTCGTTGTTTTATGCGTGCACTTTCGCGGCAGGTTTTGCCATGAAGGATTAAGTAACAGATCTGGGATTTTTCTGGGTGTTTTAAATCCGCGAGAGAATGTGTCCCTTTAAGGGCTGTCTTTAGAAGCTATGAGTCAGGAAGGTATTTTGGAATTACTCAGGGCACCTGATCCCTTCCCCTTTTACTAAACTTTTCCCTCCACTTCCTCTCTTTTAAACACTCCTATGGCTACTTCCCTCCAGATTCAGACTCAATGGCCAGGAGCTGACGCTATTTGCTGATTAAGAGCCCGTGAGATGCCCAGCTTCGCTCAATCATTTCAGTTAACAGGAGAGCTATTTCCTGGATTGCGGAGTTTCTGTAGATCAGCCGAAGCTGCCCGTAAAAAGTATCTACGAGCGCAAATGCTTGTGTGGCTTTGTAAGCACTACACGAGTGCAGGGGCGGAGTGAAAATGAGCAGGGAGTGGCAGGGCAATAGATGACGGATTCTAATACACACATATATGCATGGCCACCAAGGTTGTGTCCCACAGTTCTACCTGAAATGCGAAGGTCCCCGTTGGAATGACGGGTTTTAACTGCTTGTGCAGAATGTGGCTTTGGTTGAGAGATTGCTGGGGCTTCGTGCCACATAAACACAAGATCCTTAGCCAGGTGACTTATGGGGAATTTGATTTGAGCCAGGAAATATCTAGCTTCTTGCCAGAGCATGGAGGGGAGCTGTTATGTGCCAGACCTGCTGTAATATCAAGGAATTACCCGGCAGAGGCTTTTGCTTCTGCAATGAGCATCTTTCCATGCCTTGAACATGCATGTTATTTTTTTAAAATTATATTTGGAGCAGGGAAAATCCCGACCTCGCAGGGGAAGATGCATGCGAAACTCTTGCATTGTGAGCCACTGATAGGATGGGTTATGGCTGGGTTTAGGAACTATTGCGATCGGTGGTGTCGTTGTTTACTAATGCGGGGGCCCTTTAATCCATGGATTACTGAGAGGTCAGGCTCAAGCGGTACCTGACTGTCGTGTGACTGTATCTACAAGGAGCTTTCAGGTGACCATTGACCACGAAACATGCGTTCTATGTCTTTAAAACTCTCTGTGGGTCTGGACCATCCAGGTACTTGCACTCCGCATACAAACTGCAATAAATCCTTATCAGAGGACATGTCCAAAAAGCCCAATTTACGACTCAATATGTCATCTACATGTGTTTTACATGTCCACTGGCAGTAAGCCATGCGATGGCCTCATGGCCTGCAAAATGGCATTACTGAGAGCAAAGCTATGTTTTGAGACGCAGAATGCAAAGCACCAGGTCTGAACCACAGCGCTCGTGCCGAATCAGATCCCAGTCTCTGAGAAGAGATGGCTTCTAATGGCAACGTGACCAGACCTTTGTTGTACGTCACTAGGGGGCGCCCCTCAGAATGTAGCGCTTTGCTGCACCTAAGACAGGTGCAGTCAGGCAGCAATCATAGATTCGCAGACTACACTTGTAATAATGATCGGATTTGAATATTGTATGTGACTACCTCAGAAATCGCTAATTTATAATGCAGAAATCAGTGTCCTTTGCCTATGCTCTAGGAAACTCATCTCCCTCTTGTTCAGTGAACGCTGAGTGGTGGCAGAGAAAAAATCCGGTGCAATCTTTTTTCCCCTCTCCATTTGGCTATCCAGTCATTTAGCAATGGTATCCCCATGTCTCTTCGCCCTGTATCATACGCCAGTTCATGACATTTTGTCAAATCGTGAACTTTCCTCTAAATTGACAACTTTGCATATGATCTCCCAAAACTTGTTTTAGGCGCAAAATAACAAACCCCAACCCTGCCAGGCGCTTAATTTTCCTGACGACTGAACATCTCCCGCCTAGTCAAAACAGAAAGGAAGAATGTGTTGTGGTTTACTCTTTATCAAGCACTAACCTCAAGATTATTTTTTTAATTAAGAAGGGAGAAGTGAATCTTTGCACTGCAAAAATGTTGAGGGTATTAAATCACAGGCGTTTTGTTCGGAGGTTCTGTCTTTCTGAAGGGCAATTTGTATGACTTGTGAAATGAAAACTCTCAGGTAATGCAAGCAATAAAAGACAAGTAGTACTTTCCTGTCTCCCGCCCCCACCCTTCAAATGCCTTTTAAACTATCCAGCTGCAGGTCACTGCCAGTCTACCCAAAGGCGTTTCTAAAACGTGTATCGATAGGTAGAGCTAACTAAACCCTTCTGCTAGCACAGTATATTTTGTTGTCACATATGGTCAAGTTCCAAGATCTGTAACTATTTTTTCATAAAAGATTTTTTCTTCAGCTCAAGTGAATACTTGACGCTACAGTAGCTCTGAATGGGGTTGCTTGTTTTCTTCAAAGCAACGGCCAATTGTTTCTTCGGAGACCTTAGCGAAAAAAGTTATAATTCAACGAGACTGGTCGGCGACGGTGCATCTTGTTTTGACACACTCAAAAGTGTAGTCTCTAGCAAGAGAGTGTACGTTTAGTTTGGGCGGGGGGAAGATCAGATCAGGTCAGGTCAGAGTGATACTCGATGTTCCGGCAGCAGTTTGTGAGGGGGAAGCTGGCTGGGTGGGAACAGGGAGGTTTAGGGCTGCACGCCTGAGGAAATTTGCCCCCGAATGAATTCCACGAACCAGTTTCCACAGGGGCTCTGGATAGTTCAGGGAACAAATCTGCTTTCCATGGCTGAAAAGTATCACTCACCGCTAGAAGCCCTTATTCCCCCTCACCCCCCCCCCCCCCAACTTTCCTCTGGGGAAAAGCAAGGTAGCAGCAGCCCGGCAGGGTCAGGAAAGGGAAAGTTGTCTTGGAACCTAAATTTCATTCCTGGACTTGTTTGACTCAGTCCACATGCTGTGCGAAGAACGATTTACTCTAGTTTACGGCCATGACTGATGTCAAGAATGGGGAAAGAACCTCTATCAGAGTCTGCTTGTGGAACTCGCAGCAGTCCAAGGAAGGGTGAAATCAGCGTAGTGTCCCCTCCGCAGGAGGAATCGCTGCTGTAGATTTTAAACTGCTTGTAAGAGACGATGGGAGGGATTTTATGAACTCTCTGTTCAAGTAATACTACCTCGAAAGCGCTAACAAGACTTACTTGCCCCCAAGATTCAGAGCAATGATTGGGAGATAAAAGGTGTCACTTTTAAATGTGTGCCTACATGCCCTCTTGGTGAAAATCGCTCAGGGGGCATGTGTATAAACAGCACAGAGAGATGCTAGAGTGAAATTTAGGAAATTGAAGCTCGGTCTGTGTGCTAAAGCTAGCCACCTCTTTTGTTAGACTGCGGGGATCGTAGTAGTAAAGGCTAAAAATGCTACTGGAGTTTGCTTGCAACTCCTCAGTGGTTATACATCAAAGTTTCTCCACAATGACTTTTAGGTAATACGTTTAAAGTCTGGGGGATCGGTAATGATTTTCAGGTTCCCATGAAGGCAGAGTATTTGACAAAATACTAACTGGGAGTTAGAAGGAATAGTTCAAAGAATTCGGATTGTGGTATTCTCCTATTTTCCTATCAAATGCACTCCCAGAGATTCCCAATCCTGATCAAAGTAGCATTAACATCCAAGCTCTGATATTTTGAGGCTTATTAATGTCAGAACTGTAAAAGTCCTTTGGAGAATTTACAGACAAAACATCTGGTTCGTTAAAGCAAAGCTACTGGACTAAGAAAAACAAACTTGGCTGCTGTGTAAATTCAGATACCAAAACAATTTACATTCAAGCAAAGATTTTAGCCCGAAGGAAAACTTTTATTGATGTGTGTGTTCAAGAGGTTTGGGAATTCACAAGCATGTTTAAAGAATTGTGTTCTAAAAGTTATATGGATCTTACAAAAATTCTTGAATCTCATCTCAGATTTAGTATTTCAGGTATAATTATTAGTACCATGTTTTGCTTTTACAAAAGTAGTGGATTGTTTTTAGTGGAATTTTATTAAATCAAACTTGTCAGATCCGTATTAATCTATTATAATGCTGATATATATGTTTCTCCTTTGTCCTTAGCCAGTAGGAAACTAGGTACTTTCCGCACATTTTTTACATTTCGATAATGTGTCATGCAGCTTTAAAAATGTGTGTTCATTCTGTCTTGAAAAACAGAAAACGATGGTATATGACAGTTGCACGTGCTATGTTTATTTCAGACGAGCTATGAGAACTTTTAAGTCAACAATAGGCACTTTAATGCGGCTAATGCAAATTGGTCTTTCAGAATTTGTGCTTCCAATGTAAGTAAGTGCGTCTTTCACATTAACCCAGATCTGGGAGTGATAGCTAGATCTTGTTTAGATAGCTCATTCTTTCTTTGGGGGCGTCTACGAGATAGCAGTAATTAGTCAAAGATAGAGAACAGAAGTAGTCTTGCACTGCTCCCCCAAAACAAACTTATTTTCTTCTATCTTCTTTACTTTTTTCAAAGTTCTTTAGCATTTTTTTCTCACTAACCTTCCGGCAATAACAGTGCCTCGGTTCTTTTGCATGCTAAGAACTAGTTTCTGAGGTTCCCTATACATGCTGTTTTCTGTTTCATGAACTCTGTTGGTTTATCACTGCTTCTTGCCTTTCAAAAGGCCCAAACATTAATGTGGAACTCTTATTAGATGTTTTAATTCACCTCTAATGACATTCAACTTGTGAAGACCAGGTCAATTAGGGTTAGTTCTTTTGCCTTCACTGAAGAGAACGAAGACGCCAAAATTAACCAGATATTAGGAAGCTGAAAGTTATTCGAACTGAATGGAAAGCAACCAAAGATCAAGCAGTTCACATATCGGATGTGAACCTCCTGAAAAGCAATCAACCAATAATAACAAATCACTCTCTGAAAGGAGGTACACCTCTGCTTATTCACATACATTTACATTCCTTATTTACAATGAATAGTAGTACTTTGCTTAAAAACAAAAAGGAATAAAGAAATAGAAAATAACATTACTTTGTAAAAGGTATTTTCTTCAGTTAAATACATTTAAATATTGATCTTCATTTATTGTTCACTTTATTAATAGTTAATTTCAGTTGAGTCTTTGACGGATCGGTGTGATGCCTGCTTTATTTTTTTGTTTTGCTTTGGTTTTAATAGGTTAACTTCTTAGTAATTTGGTACACTATGCTGCGGAAAATGAAATGAATGGTGAAAATACACAGCCAATGAAGGCCATCAAATTGTGGTCATTGTTTAACTATAAAACATTCTCGATGTGAAGTTAAAAAGGGATGGCTATCTAATTATAGAACTTTTTCTTGTACATAATAGATGCCTTGTTTTAGAACTGCAGGTAAAAGCAAGCTTAGGGCTGAGTCTTATAGCCTGTACAGTCATTGATTTTATGCATTTACGTTTGTAAATGTTACACGTAATACAATTGAGGGTTCTGATCTTCTGTAATGGACAGTGACCCCAAAGAAGTTCATGTGCTTTGCAGAATCTGCATTTTAGTCTGTAATTTGTCTTATGGAGAGTTCAATAGATGTGTTTCTTCCTTTAAAAATCAAAACAGTTAACATATCAAATTGTTCTAAAACTTGCTGGTTGTTCTAACGCTTCATACTTTACATACACATTATACATGGAGAGAGAGTTACTATTTCTAGTTCAACTGGGGAAAACCCACCAATTACTGTTTACAGAAAGTTTAGCTTCTCTCATTAAAAAGGACTGCTCTCAAAACGGTGCATTATTTCTATATTACTACCTCTCATAAATAGTTGTTGACCCTTCTAAAACCATGATGAATGTTTTAATGCGCAGTTGTTATGGTTTTCTTACAAAATGTCTCTCTTAGTGATATCGTGAAGCTGCTGCTGTTGCAATCTGCTGGCATCTTCCAAGTATTTATCTATGTATACATGAATGAAAGCTGCTCTTTCATATCTACTTACCACAAAACTAATACATGCATGCCTATGTCTAGATAGATAAATAAAAACTGCAACAGGGAAAAATGTCAGCACATACATGAATCTAGACGAAGTCTTGATAGTTAAAGAAAGTGAAGGTATTTGCAAACTTGCAGAACCGCAACGCATAAAACATCTTCAACCCTTTCCCCTTGTATAAGTCTTCTTGGATCCTTGATGCAGCGTCCAATGTTCTATGCCATGCATGGGGTAGTCAAAGCAATAAAGTTACTACTGAAGCATGCATCTCATGTGTAACATAATGTGTGGTGAAAGATGAGCAGATTTAAGGAAAAACTCCTTGGACTTGCAGAAAATGATTGGCTGGTACAGAACTTTGCTTAGGAAGCTCCGGAGCTAAGTAATAGAAAAATCATATTTCTGGCTTAAGATAACTATCTTCTCTGTTACATCTAGAAACAGTATGTAAATGCCTGCAATGACTGTACACACCCTTATTACTTTTATTTTATTGTACGTTTCTAACATATTTTAGTCCATACTTTAAGTAGTTATCTTGCTTTTTTTAACTATTAATAAAGCAAAGCTTTGTTATGTTTTCCTTTCATTAATTAGTGACTGAAAATTTGTCTTAATACACTTAGTTTTGAAACATGGAAGATCTGAAGAAGTGGGTTGTGCCCACTAAAGCTCATGATACCAGCTACATGTTTTGTTAGTCTTTAAGGTGCTGCAAGACTATTTGTTGTGTTTTAAGTTTTTTCTAGATACAGACTAACTGGGCTATCTTCTTGAAGCTTTTGTAATAGTCCAAGTTATACAGAGTCTTTCGCAGAACTTACCCGCCTTGGCGAGCAGTCTTCTAAAACTAGAGTTTATACATTACTCACTATCTGTGTTTTATTTGATACAGATCTAGCGGTTTCCCCTGAAGAAACAGACTTGCATCTGGTCTGAGTGCTTCACGCGCGGATCCCGTCCATTCCCTCAGACCCTCTCCACAGCCTTTGGCAATGATGTATCCTTAGGATTACGCTACATTATTTAGGGTTTCTATTTCCTAGTTTGTATTTGAGCGGGAGGAGGGGAAAAGCAAGAATGAGTTATTAATTAAAGCCTAGTCCGTTATATTTTCCGACCCTGTCTAACATTTGTAAATACTTAGGCTGCGGCTGATCCCCTCCTTCCTAGTTAAGTTGTTTAGTATGTTAGTTATTTGTATTGAATCACAGTCTATGTTATGTCTGATGTGTTGTCGCTGCAATGTGCATTCAGTGTGACACTGATGGATGCGCCAATGGTTAGACGGACAGATGTTAGGGCGGATCTAACGGCATGCAATGCCATAGCAGCAAGGAGGGGGGAGGGAGTGGAGAGCGAGCGAGCAAGACTGGGCTAAAAACATCCCGATTCAGTGAAAGTCGCTTATTTCTGGTGCAAACAACGCAGTCAGGCACACACACACACACAGACACACACGCGCGCGCGCGCGCGCGATTTTTGGAGGGGGCAACGTTTCAGTGTAGTCTCTTAAGCAGCTCTGATCGTTGTTTCTGTGGTCAGATACTATAACCGTGAGAAGAAACCAGCAAATATAAATGAAATGGAACTGAGCGAATTTGGCAGCACAAGCGGCATTTGACAACTCACCATTTTCTTGTTTGCAAGAAATTTTTCGTTTTTCCCAACAGTAGCAATTTCCCGGGGACTTTAGGCGATTGCGATTTTTTTCATCCTAAAGATCGGCTTTTTTTTTTTTAAAAAATCTAATAATAATAATAAACCCAAAAGCCCCTCCCCCCCCAAAAAAAAAACTTCTCCACCCCTTCATGTAAAGTATTTGAATTTCCTGCAACTTGAAAAGAGAAGCAAGAGCAAAGG
This sequence comes from Pelodiscus sinensis, assembly GCF_049634645.1. Taxonomy (NCBI): domain Eukaryota; kingdom Metazoa; phylum Chordata; order Testudines; family Trionychidae; genus Pelodiscus; species Pelodiscus sinensis. Next base: position 24,344,973 of record NC_134722.1, read on the forward strand.
AACGTCAAGTCGGCTTTACAAGACGAGAAGACGCAACAACATCTGCACATAGTAAGGTATTTGGAATTATCCCAAATCTTGAAGAATGGGGGCGAGTGGAGATTTTCTGATTTTACCGTAAAAGTGAGATCATCCTTCCCCCACTCCCTGTGAAAAAAAGAGAGAGAGAGAGGAAGAAAATTATTTGCTACTGGTGTTTGCTTCACTTCTCTTAAGTAAAGAAGGCATCTTGGGACTAAGACGATTGTCTGTGATTTGCTGTAGCTGTCATTAAATATCTATCAGCCACACAAAGAAAGGCGGGGGGAGTGCAATTGGCAGCCACGAAGGTGTTTGGCAATCGCTTCTGATCCATGTTCGTAAAGCACTTGAAACACCGTTAGAGTCCATCCCTCTTTTCTGATGTACATTATTGCAACCCAGGAATACACAATCAAACTCACACCGCATCGATTCGCCAGCGCTCGCTGAACCCGGGATTTCACCAATGAACTTGGATCCCCCCCGCCCCCTCCAAAAAAAAAAGTAATCTTCAAAGGAGAGTTTGTGAGAGTGTGTGGCGGGGGGGTGGGGGGTTTGCAAGCCAAGTGCTGCCCAGTCTCCCCACCGAAGGCGTCTCGGGGCACTGCGACGATTGAAAGAATAGAAACCTAGGCATTACCACCTCCCCGAGCCGCCCGCCGGAGCTACTTTGCCAGACGCACGCAGCCAGAGCCGGAGAGGTGCAAAGTGGAGTTGCTCGCTGCTCGGGCTCCCAGCAAGGTGTGCGCTGTGCAAGCCGGGGCGCTGGATGTGCGTTTGCTGCCGCAGCAGCAGACCGGCGAGCTCCCCAGACCCGGGGCACGCTGGTAAGTTGGGAAGGAGGGAGGGGAAAAGGAGACAAGCAGGGTGGGTGGGGTTGTTGTGCTGTATTTTTTAAATGCACTGGGTGGAGGCGGGGGGCAACACAGGGAGGATCAAACTTCAGGCTCCAGGCTGCCGGGAATGGGGGTGGGGAGTTTGTTTAAACAACAACCACAAAAAAAGCTAGAAGATCCTCAAAGCACCACTGCCCCCCGAGAGGGTCGGTGTGGTGTGTCCGCCCTCCCACCCCCCCGGCTGCTTAGTGTCACTGCCGGGCAGCTGGGCTGCCCCTGCCGAAGTCACGCCGGGCTGGCTCCTCTCTCTCCATGACTGATCTGCTGTCACCAGGCAGGGACCTGCCTTGACACATCGGGCCTTTATGGAGAGAGGGTTCAGGTGCTTAGGTGGGTGGTAGCCAGGGGAGGGGAGCAATGGCACCGAGATCCCGAGCTCAGGTCCCCGCAACAGTCTCCATAACTGGGCAGAAATGGGAGCAGCGGTGTCCCCCCATTTCTCTCGACGGGCCTGGGGGGCCGCGGCTGGGACGTGGGCTCGTCGGGCGAAGGGGCAGAGGCGGGTCATGGGTGGCGACTTTCATGGCCGCGGCGGGCAGGTTAAAGAGCGTCCCTTGCCCTGGTAGCGGGGGCAGGAGACCCCCAGCTGCAAGGGGCATCGGCGGCAGGAAAAGGGGACGGTGCAGGGGCGGAGAAGTGAGGGCCTCGGAGACAGGTGGGGGGGAATGAGCTGGAGGGGGGTCCCCCTCGCTCGGGCGGGAGCCCCTGGAAGCTGGGAGGGAGGGGGCGCCTCTGGCTGGAGGGAGCGTGGATCCCCTCGGGCATGGCTGGCAAAGTTGGGAAGTGTCCAGCCTGTGGGCACGACGAGGGGCCGGGTGGGAGAGGAGGGGACTCGGGGGTGCCCCCGGCAGCCCGTCCCTCTGGCGGCGCTTGCAGCGCGCCGCGCAAAGAGTTAAGGCGCGGGGCGGTGGGAGCGCGGTGCCCCGCTCGCTCTCCGCAGACTAGTTGGAGTGACACTGCGATCATCTCGTTTCCCTTCAAGCTTTGCCTGTTGCCGCCGCCGCCGCTCCAGCGCCGAGCCGGGAGCCGGAGCCTGGGAGCGAGGAGCGCAGCCTGAAGCTCCGCCGACTCCAGCCACCAGCGACCCCCCCTTCTTTATGCCGTGATCTCCGTGCCCGGCCAGGCACCGGGCGTGCGGGGCGGGGCGGACGGCGGGCGCTCCCCGGCCCTCCTGCTCGCACCCCTCCTCGGGGGCTTCCCCGCCGCCGGCCTCCGGGGCGATTTGTCAAACTTCCCCCCTCGCCTGCCCGCGGTAGCGGGGCTGCCCTCCCCCTGCGTGCCGCCGCCTCCTCGGCATCGTGCATGCACAGCCGCAACACCCCCCAGCCCTCCAGCAGAGCCTGGAGCCGCTCACCGGATCTCCGGGGCTGAAGCAACTCTTCCCACCCCCGCCCCGAAGCAGCCCACCCCCTGCTGGCACCCGCGGCGGCGGCAGGAGCTCAGCATGCCGAGGAGGAAGCAGCAAGCGCCCCGGCGCGCAGCAGGTACGAGGGCTGCCTTCCCAGGCGATTTGTCTCTCCTCTCTCTAGCTTCGGCTCTGTCTCTTTCATAACCGCTCTCCGGCGGGTAGAGCTAGTTAGCTTGGCGAGGAGCTCCCCTTCCGCCTCGCTCCTGGGTCTGCACGCTGCACGCCTTGGATTTTGCCGAGTAAACTTGGTCAGGCAGACACACCACTGTGGTTTGGGGATTTTTTTCCCCCCTTGGAGCTGGGGGGAGGACCTGATAGCCTTTTTCTTACTTTCGGTTTCTTCCCAGCTCCCCCATTTCCCTTCCCCCTCCCATTCTCTGTGTTGGGGACAACACTTTGTGAAAAAGAAGGGCTATAATAGATGTGTATGGTGAAAAGATGTGTGTGGCTATAGGGGTGGAGGAAAAGAGAAATAAATGTTCATTTCCAATCCCTGCTTTGGCACTCACTTTATTTTTCTCCCTTTTATTCCCCATACAATCCCCATCCACATCTTTCACACTCACAAGCAGTTTGTGAAAGCCATTGATAATTTATTTGTAAGCAGCTAGTAAATGTATGTATTTAGGTATGTGTGGTGAGTGGCACAGGCTTGCATGTGTGGTGATATGACAGGCTTGCAGTGTTGCTTTAAGATCAAACCATAGGCAAGACTCCTTCATCCAAGTTTATATTTCTCCCTCTTCCTCTTACACTGCACTGAAGACACCTCCACTGGACCAGCAGATCTGCTTAGTTGGTCACTTTCTTTGACAGCCTCTTCCTCTAAATCCTATTGATTTTTCATTTAGGAGTCCAAGCTGGGGAGTTCCAAAGGGGTCTTGTGAATTGTCTGATGACTAACCAGTATTTTTGATGCTGGGTTTACATTACCCTTCTTTTTTTTAAAAGGAAAGTCTTTTCTGGGCTTCGCCCTTGTGGATTTTTTTCTGTTTCTTTGTGTCTTGAATGTCAACTCCTGTTAAACTTGAGTAGCATTTTCTGGAAAAGCCAAATTGGGGGTGGAGGGATTGGGAGGGGGAACCCAATAAAAACATTATTTTACAATAATGGAGGTATGTAGGGTGGAAAAAGGTTTCCTTGGACTGTTGCCATCCTTGATTTGATGGCTGATTGATTGCCTGTCATCTGGCTGCCTTTGATCTATTCATTCCCGATAAACATCAATAAATCACTTGCCATGGTAACACCAGACTCAGTGACGTCATATATGGCCTGTCAACTCAGTGTCAGTGCAACTTCTGGGACTTCTGGTTAGTTTTGTGTCATAATCACATGGACAAGCATTTTGATATGGGTCATACTTACACCAAATGGATAGAGATACAGTCTCTCTCCTCTTGAGGAAAGGTTAGTTATTTTAGGGACCAGTAATTCAGTGTAGAATTGAAGCACTCATGGTGCGTTCTTTAGGAGGGACTGATATATTCTGAATGCATGAATGTAGAAGTTTTCCAAGTGGTTGTAGTAATATTTTAATTAGTCCATTCAGTGGTACTGGCTAAAACCTAAATAAAGTAATCCTGCTACTTATGAGAGCACTGTCAGAAGAAATGCTTTAAAAAGTTCCCAAGCTGTCTAAGTGGCATGATTTGAACTTAGTAAGAGCAAGTAACACGGTGAATAACATGTATGTATATTTCCCCTCCTGAAGTGTACACCTTACTCTGATATACCTGTTTTTGTTTTTGTAATGGAAGAAACCATACTTGTTCACAGTACATTTTGTAGTCTACATACTGGCATTTGAAAAGTTTGGAATGTTTTTAAGTGCAGTATTAATTTCTCTTCACATCATATAAATCTTTCTGGTTAGTGCCATCAAATAATGACAAAACTTTGTCTTACAACATAATTTGAAAAGTCTAGTCTGTAAATGTAATTTAGTTTTTGAAGGACTTGGTTTTCAGTAAAGTTGGTCATATTCTTCAAATAGGTGACCTATAGTTTAGATTTTGTGAACTCATACATTTTGAAGTACTCTGTCCTTCTGTTTTCCATTTAAGTGAATTAGCCACAATGTATAATATGCATATATCTTTTGCATACAGGAAAAGTGTAATCTTTATGTTTTTAGCTTTCGAGTTGTCATATAAAACATTTATTATGATGATTGCTTCCTGCTAAATGCTGTTTTATTAATCAGTGTGGAAATGTTATTTTTCCTATTAGCAGCCTAAGCAAAGTATATTTTACACTTTTAAAAACAATTAAGAAATAGCAGGTTAGTTAAGAAATATTCATTACAAAAACTTGACTGCAGGACTAATAGGAGATGGAAGAATGGTTTTGCTCTATCAAAATGACCCGTCAAAACGACTTTGTTTCATATTTGATTTAATTGTCTCTCTCCTGACAGGCACATTCATCAATAGCTTAATGGTCAATCAGAAGTTGGCAGAGTGAGTGCTTTCATTCTTTCCCATACACTAGCTTTGGCTTTACTTTATCAAAATGCCTCAGCCTAATGGATATGGGGGATGCAGAATGACTGAAGGGCTACTTATTTAAGAAGAGTGGGGGAAAAACACCAAAAACATTTATGCTGTTGATAAGTGCTTGAAGATAAATAAGTGAGCTGTGTAAGGGTTTTTTTTTTAATATAAGACCAAAACAACAACAACAACTTCTCATTCTCTCCCCCCTCCCCTTCTTTTTGGCTACACAGCTGCAAGTTATAAGGTTCACAACTGGTTTTTGTGGCATATTGAGAGTGATGACAAATTGATTGCTTTAGTACTGATAGACTAAAAATAAAATAATAATAATAATAATAATTAAAAAAAGGACTGGGAGGGTGGGAAGAGGGTGAGGAATTAAAGATGCCTGCTGATTGGTAACTCAGGAAATCCAGTCCCCAGCAACCTTGAGAATACTCGAGAATTTTTTTCTCTCCAAACTGAAAGGTCCGCTCAGCCATAAAAAAAGAAAAGTTGTTTTGCCAGCTTCATTAGTGTTCACCTAATTAGCTGTAAACCTGATGGATTCCTGACAGCTTTAATGATTGGAGATGACAAGCTCCACGCAGTGTCATCCAGCAGAATTAGGTTTGCAGCTAGTTTGATGTAATCAAGTTGATATTACACAGTCCTGGTTGCCTTTAGTTGTGCATTAACTCAATTTTCTGCTGCAGGTGACAAATGGGCTTTGGTACCTGGATAATCATGTCATAGGAATTAGGGCCCTTTTAATGGTCTGGAGTAGAATAACAACAACAAAGAACTCTCAGCAGTACAGAGCTTGCAAACATAACAGACAGGTGCACAAATTCTTTATGTCTAGCCCAAGTGTTAACACCACACTGTAGAAGACTAAAGCTGTCTCTAAGAATCAAGAATCTCTAAAAATGAAAATTTCAGTTTGTTTGCCTTAAGACAGATGAATATCATGGATAAAGTAGGGGAAATGTCAGAGGAGCATAGTTTTCAACTACCCTTGTTAATGCAAGGGGAAGAGCTACATTACAGTTGCTATTCCAGTGACTTTTGCCATTTAAGTTAGAAGAGAGAAAAACCCTTATTAGTTAAAGGCTACTGTCTAGAAGAGCTAAGAGATACTACACTAATGGAGGCCAATCTGGTTCATGCAAACAATAATTATCTATCCTTAAATTATAGCTTTCACTTGCTTTTTTTTTAAAAAAAAAATAACATCTATTTAAAAGATCAAGAAAATTTGTGTTGTAGTTCTCCTTGACTGAAAAGACTTAATACACATTCTGTATATGTTCTACTCTTGGTCTGTAGAAGGACTGGAAACTGCAGTGATTTGTTGGTAACTCGTTTACATTTTTTATTGAATGAAATAATTACTGATTTCAGGCCCAGACAATAATGCTGCTTTTTAAGCTGTTATAGAACTTGGTACTGTGATATTTTTTCTACTAAAATGTTTTCTAAACTGTAGAGATAATCTATATGCTTTCTGTTCTCTATTTGGCTTTCTAAACAGAACCTTAATGCTTACATTTTGAAGAGGCACATACTGTCAATGTGAATATTTCAGTACACAGATCAATTGATTTTCAAAGGTGCTGAGCATCTCCGGTTTCCATTGAGCTTAGTGATGTCTGTGGGTTCTCAGCAGCTTTGAAAATCAGGCCAAAGTGTATTGCAAAAATTCTGTTGAGCTATGACACACAGGTTTTTAGACAAAATTCTAGACATGCAGATATGAGTTCAGCAAGTTGAATGAATTCCCTAATTAATGAGAATTGCTTGAAGCTACATAATTTCCCTGCAACTACATACAGACCCCCAAAAGTAATGCAGTGATAGAGTAGACTACCTATAAAGGTACTTGCAGCATCAGCCCTTGGTATGTTACTTGCCTCCAAACCTGCCACATATTTTTCTGTTGGACAGAGATTCTTCCTAGCAGCAAGCTGACAAAATGATTAGTTATGGCTGTCCTCTGCTTTTTTTCCCTGCAAAGTGTGAGGAACAATGCAAAAAGAAAAAGGGGCATAAATGTAAAAAGGCCTGATAGATTCCACTGAATATCCTGTTAGAAAACAGAATTTTCGAGAATCAGCTGCCATTGCTCCCATTAGCTTGACAGCTGTCAATTAGGGCTTCAGTGCTCTCCTGGGCCACAGTTTATTGCATGCGGTTGATGTTGTCATTTTGTTCTCAGTTTTGCCTTGAGCGCTATCATGAGCAGGAGTGAAATAGTCAATAACTGATGTATCAGCAGTTATTTCTTAAATTGGCTCACAAGTCTGCATTTTTCCTCTTTTTACTAAAGATTGTTTTGTAAAGTGATTAGAATGAATTGTGACTGCTGCAGGGTTATGGGAAATGCAGTGAAGCTAGGGTGAGTTAGCAGGATTAGAGTGGTTCCTTTTTGTCAATGCTGTTTTCAAGATTAGTGTAAACTAGAGTGTAGAAAAGATCACCTTCAGGGTGAGGTGCATGGTAGATTTTAAAAGTGTGCTGTGTGTGCGCTAACGTATAAATGTAGTGTAAAATGCCTGAGTGAAAAGAAATCATTTACCATAGCATAAAGTGGCCTCATAAGTAGCTTTCTGTACAAACCTTGTAACTAGCTAGCCTTACAGTCTTGTAGTCTGTTTTAATTCAGTATCTTGACTGTTTCTCAGCTCATCCAAACACAGTCTGGTAAATTTGAATATAGCCCTATTTCATGACACAACTGCTAGATCAACTGTAAAAATGCCTAAAATACTATATTGCAAAGTAGGCAGGTGTGTGTGCGCGCGCGTGCATGCATGCGCAAAGCCCATTTTATATATATATATATATATAAAAACACACACAATACTGAAAATAATATACATCTAGTGCAATCCTGAGTTACCTGTAAATTACTTGAGATGGGCTGTTTAGTAAATGATACTCAGGTGTTCAAGTCAGGGATTTCTTTTTATTCAGGTACACCGCAAATTGTGGTTTATGTACTTGAAGTTAAAAATGAAAGGTGAATACAATATATTGTATTTAGTAACAATGATATGGACTAGTACATCCAGACAGATAATATGCAGTTGTAATTAGACTGAATAGACAGGCATTCATTTTTAAATTCTTTGACACATGCATAAAATAGTCATATAATAAGATAAGATGACAATTTTATGTTAGGTTGATAAAGTGTCCCGATACATGCATTTAAATGTCTGTAAGCCTTTTTTTATCCAGACAGATTAATTCTAGTTTCCAGCATTTGCAGTTAGTCATTAAATTAATTTTAAAAATCCTCTAAACAATGGATGTGTTTCTTTTTTGTGTGTCATTACCTAAAGCATGAGAACTGGAAACATGTATTCAGCTAGTTTTTCCTTGATTGCAATGTTACTAACAAATTACATCAAAAATTGGTTCAAAGGATTCAAGCCATCATCCAGGAGCAGACTGCATTGTAGTTTTTTAAGAATAATAATGCAGAATAGAACATTATAAGTGCTTGAAATTGTGTATGACCATTTACATGAAAAAACTGTAGTGATTCAGATAAAGGGATTGTTATTATGAAGACTGTAAGACTTCTTCCCCATAATTTTCCCAATTTTACTACTGAAAGACGTTTTTAGCCAACAAATAGTCCATCAGAATTTTAATAGTCTACAGAATTTAAACACTTGTCATTGTAACGATAAAGATTGAAATTATTTAAGAAAATAGTCAGTGGTATATACTCTGGGGGGGGAGGAATCACCAAAAGGCCATAGAACACCTGAAAGCTTTTTGCCAATTCCATTATTTTGTTTTTTCAGATAGAAAAGGTGTATCTCTTCAAGAATAGTCTAACTTTGTGCTAATTATAAATTATTAATGCATAATGTCAGGGCACATGTTATTAATTGTGACTCTCTTTTCTTCATCCAGAACAGCTGTTTGGGAGTCGGGTAAGTTCACTATATTTGTTGGCGTGAGAGTTCACCAAATGAAGAACTCTCCATTCCTAGCCCACATCACCACTCAGCTCGCCTTTTAAATTTGGGGTGCTTTTTTGTTTAAACAGAGTAAATTTGACATTGTTTAGAATAAACTTCTGCTCTTTCTCATAATTAAGTACGTTTACAATAAACAAACATTTTTGTGGAGGTGGTGGTGGTGATGTGCTGGCTATGAATAATTCTTACTTTAGCAAGGCTGTATTCAGGTAGAGAGGTCAAAAGGACACCTCCATAAGCTTGTACTGGGGGAAAGTAATACAATTTTCATACCCCTTTACCAAACTCTTACCAAACTTAACAAGTTTATATAGAAGAAAAAGCTGTTTTATTATATGTTTGGAACTACTGAAATTCATTTACTTTTGGGATTTCATTTCCATCATTAAATTGAGCCCTGTGTTTCAGTTTCTTATGTGTTCTTTGTGGAATGCATGTTGCATAAAATAGGCAATTTTTAATGAACAATTTAATGTAAATGGGTTCTGAATTTAAATTAATATTAATGAAGCTTTGAGTGAATTTACTTTGCATACGTAAAGGCTTGTAACTCTTTCACCCACACACTCTTGTCTTTATGTACTAACACATTTGTTAGGTGGATTGGCTAGTATCCATTTTTCATGATAAAAATCTTTAATGGATTTTACATGGTTACTTGTGGTAGTTTAGTCTTAAGCAGGCCAGTATCTTTATTTCAATATATATATCAGTTTTTACATGCATGTGTAAGTAGTTAATATTTGAAACATCTTTTGCCCCTCTGTTTCTTAAATTTTTGAATTTAGTTTTGCATTTATGCTTGGGGAAAAATTTATTCCGACAATAGTTACTACAATCAAGATGTTTTCTTTCTTTGGCTTACCTCTAATGCATTATGTATTCAGGAATGATGGGATGTTCTATAATTAATTCTGTTAGATGTAATTGCTATAATCACTTTGATGCTACACATAATAAAAGTAATATGGTAAGCATATGAAAAAATATAAACACCTTATTGTAACACTCTAAGTAAAATTATTTTTAAAAACATCTTGTTTAAAGCTGAACTTCCTGTTCCTTATTTTGTCAAAGGTGACACTTTTTTTAAATGACATTAATTTTGAAATGAATGGATTTTGGAGATGGGAAAGTCTCTAACTGGCGGAGAATCGTAGTGAGTTGTGCGTATGTGTATTTGACACTGTAATCCATTAAAGATATAATTAGTTAAGAAGCCAGTCTTTTCAGATGCTGCAAGTGACATGTAAATATCACTGTATATATCATGCAATAAGAGACACGTTTTATGTTGTATTAAAGTAAAATACATAGTAAACACAGAAATGGAGCAGTTATCGAATGTTTTTTTGTGGTGCAGCATCATGGGAAATATTAACATGTATGAAGCTTAGCAAGGAACTAGAGAAAGACTTTCTGGGAATGGGCCCAAGTGGGGATGATATTTTTCTTCTTTAAAAAAAAAAAAAAAAAAAGTAGCTTTGAATTCTTGTTGGCAAACGATTCTGATAGGTAGCAAGTGGTGAAAAATGTAAAGTGGGCTAAGCAATGGGATATCACTGAAACAAAAATGTTAAGATTGCCATAGTTCTAAATTAGTTGTATGCATACTTAATGCTGCAAAGATCAGTTGTTTTTTGTCTGTATGCTTGTATGTCTGCGCTCCGCCCCTGATTTATATTTTACTATCCTGTGTTTTCTAAGCAATTGAGTATATAAATCAGGCTTAGAATGTGAACTCTAAAGAAAAGTAGAAAAATGATTCCCCCCTAGTGTTATTTTCAAATAATACATAGTCTTTGTGTAGGGAGAAGAGGTATTACGTTTAACTTCTGTAAGCTGAACAAACAAACCTAAACCAACCTTTTACTGAATTGTTCTAAAGGAAGAACAGCATAGAACAGGGTGCTGTTTTTGAGTATTTCTGGGACTGGGCTCTGTGCCTGAAGTCCTTTTCCTGCTAGGTCAAGCCTGTTGCTAGAAGGGCCAGATCTCAGCAGGGGCCTCCTGAGGCTTGGCGAGGCTGTTCAAGACTGGCAGCCATCAGTCATCCATCTGTGACACAGAGTCTGTTTTTGATGGCAGGGATGATAAAAGGCCTGGGAACTGTATAGGCCCTTGTAATCAGGGCCAGTGCTGACATCCTTCTCAACTTTGACAGCTTCTTCCTTTTCTCTCTTCACCGCCAAGACTGTCTCAACTGATTTTTTTTTCCTCTCTCTTGTTTCATGTACTTGATCAGTCTCAGATGCTGGGAATTATTTTTTTCTGAAGGGAGGGGGAGTGTTTCTTTTAGTTTGTGGGTTGGGCAGGTGTGAGAGGAAGTCTGTTTTTTTTTTTGTACTGTAGGCCTGTTGCTAATTAATGTTCCTCCATAAGATTCTGTCGGAGTTGAGTAATGTTTTTGATCTTTATGCCTGATAACTGCATACTTAATGAGATTTCAAAGCTGTGAGTGCAGCTCCCTACAATTATTGACAGATGCCTTTTCTTTGCCATTGGGTTCAGCTTCATAAATCCTCTTGCAGTAATGAGGTTCAGAAGTGCCACCCTGCCAGTGAGCTAATGAAAGAGGGGGGGAGGGAGGGAGCAGCTCAAGCCTGCCTGACACATTTTTTTCCTTTAAAATTTACTATGCAGATGTCAAGCTGTGGGACGATTACTTCAAACATGCTAATTTTTATCTTGCTTTTGTGTCAAGCCTGCGTGCCATTTTCCCCCCAGTAATAAATAAAAATAGAAACCTCAACCTATTTAAATTTTATCATGGATCATAACTATTGAAGACTTTGATAGATGTGTGTTCTTTTGCAGTTTCCAGTCAGTGGAACAGTTTTTTGAAATCCGAAGGGCAGAGAGAGGATGAAAAAAAAAAAGAAAAAAAAGCTGCTTGGCCCGCACGTCAGCCTGCCCTAACCATGCACTTGAAACATCGTAGATTTCATTTTAGAGTTCTGAAACTAAATCCTGGTGGAGAATAGTCACACCATGCCAAACAGTCGATTTCCTTTTCAGCAGAGCCATATATCACTGACCCACCCTTTCCTCTTGACAGAATGACATGTGTCATTTATCAAATGGGCCCTGCCAGACAGTAAGGGAGGGGTGTGTGTGTATGGGGACAGCACAGTTTCATGCAGTGCTGTCTTTTCCCCTTAGTACAGCATAGCTACAACAGCAGTGCTGATTTGGGGAGAGAGAAAGAGACAGGAAGACAGAGAAAGTGTATGTGTGTGTGGTGAGAGGGGGGTAGATTGGCAGAGTGACTGAAGAGGTTATGTTCTTTCATATTATCTGCTAAGTCCTGTTGTTCAAACCTCTTAAGCTTTATTGTCCCCCTCTTTCTCTCTCTCTCTTTTAGTTTGGCAGTTGGGAGAAACTGGCTGACACGTATCATTCAAGCAGCACCAGCTTGCTGGGGGTTGTGTAAATGAATCTGGGAGCTCTCAGTTTCACATGATTCAAACGTGCATTATTGAAGATGGATGTTCCTTAAAAAAAGATTGATGATGGATATCAGGCTTATAGTGCCATTTATCATTTTGAATATTATTTAGACTTGCCGTGTAAAGCTGTAACTTGAGAGCTGGATGAGCTGGGACAGAGTGGAGGCCTGGATGTGCACAGTTTGATTGATGGCTTTGCTTTCTTATTGTTTGTTACCAGATACGAGCTGGTCATTATAGGACTGGTGTACAGTTGTTTTAGGGTGTGTGTGTGTGTGTGTGTGAGAGAGAGAGAGAGAGAGAGAGCTTCAATGGGATAAATTTAATAATCATAAAATGTAGACAAATCTATGGCTTATTGCAAGGATGCAGGCAAGCTTTTGCAGGAACACAGCTACATACTGTACATAACATTAAATATAAACAGGATTGTAGTTGCTAAAGCAAAACATTGTCTGACGTTGTCAGGTCTAGTATAAAAATATGCTTTAAAATATGCATGTGAAAAGATTAACAAAATCTGACTTCCTTTCACTGACTGGCTACATTTGAATACTACAATAGTGAAGAAAGCTACATTCTAGTAAAAAAATTATTTCAGTGTTTACAATTTTCCTTTCCATCCACCTTCTCCATCCATTTTAGAGAGTCTTTAAACTGTAGAGTTTACCACCAGATGTTTGGTACTTGGGCTGGCTGGCATGTCCATGCTTAACCAGGATAAGCTCTTACTTTTTTTTTTTTTTAAGTACTAGTACCAAGACACCCCCACCTGCTGGAAGAATTAAGGATGCAGCATTGTGTGAGCAATTAGGTCTTGAGTCACTTGGGAACTGTAGGCAGTGATTATCATGAAATGTGTACTCAGTGCAACAATGTAACTCAGTTTCAGAAATAAAATAAATAAAATAGCAACCTAAAAATAATAATCATTCATTTATGCACAAGCATTTTGGTGCGTGTGGTCCAAGATTACTGCCACATATGACTCTATTTGAGTTTGCTAATTTAATTTAGTATTTCTTATATGGCACATGCTGGAGAAATTAAATAATGATGATAGGAAAAGTTAGACTACAATAGCTTTCCATTAAAAGAAATCAGTTTTCGTTTACCCTAGTTTGTAGAAGTAGATGATATTTTTGAATCCTTATTCAGTCAGTGGAACTTTTTCTTGATTGCAAGAAGCCTGTCTAGTGGGATAAAGTTATAATAACATCTGATAAACAATATATAAACATGATGACTTCATAAAATGATCATTAGCTTTATGTGAATTTTTTAAACCAAGTTTAGCAGAAATCTGACGTTTGCTATTCCTTTCACAAATCCCTTTCATTTTACTTTTGGTATTACAACTCAGCTGCCAAAAACAAGGAAGAATCAGATTTATTCAGTTCATTAATGTCCAGTGTTACAGAAACTGTAAAAAGATAATATTATTTTCTATAGAGCTTCCCACAGAAGAAGGCAAAACTTTGATCTTCACTTGTGTAACATAGTAGGTAATTGAAGTACAAGTGCCAATTTTCTGGAACAATTGTAAACACACCTGATACAAATGGCATCATTGCATTCTTGCTGATTAGAAAACTTTCCTATTAATAGACACAAAGTCCATTTCAGGTGTAATTGGTAAGGAGCTGAGTGCACTCATGGGGAGAAACCTTGTTTTGTTTTTTGTTCGCTTTTATTCTTATCCCTTTTTTCCAGTTTTATAGCTGGAGACATGATTTATTGCAGCCATCCATCTTTGGGGCTCATCCATCACATCCTGGTTGCTAGGCAATCATGGCAGCAGCTGTTTGCTTTGAATCAGACAGAAAAGTTGTCAATCATCAAAGGCAGGTGAATAGCATTAGAAACACGCTATTGTCAGACGGAATAATTAATCAAAGAGAGAAAAGATAATTAAAAAGATATGACCCTTGCAAGTACTTGCTCTGGGTTGCCTGGAAAAAGAAAAACTGCCTGGTCTTTTCTAGACACTTAAGCAGCTGAGGGCTGATAAAATATGCACTCTGCAGTGCATAGTTTTTAATTAATTGAAAAAGGTTCAACATTCAAAGACGATGCTGGAGAAAAGTCTGATTATGAGCAGAAGTAATATTTATTGTTTGCATGAAAGGCTTGACATGGAGTTCTAACTTTCTGTCACAAATCTCCCCCACGCATGCACTAAGCCTCTTACAGCATTACTATCTTCACTGGCAGTGACTAGAGAATACTTTTAGTCTTTCCAAGTAGAGGTCCTAAAGCTTTCATCCTGCTTTTTCATTTTGGGCTACCTTTTCAGGGTATTGTCTCATATACTATCCCTCATAGTGACTACTATGGTTATACTATTTCAGTCACCAGGAAGGCAGCAAACCTCAACAGGTCTGCAGCACTGCACTTAACTCAGCCAGTGGAGAGGTATCCACGCAATAATAACTTTCAACATTTCCAATCAGCTTCTGGGGCAAGAAGTTCTCTCCTGAGGTCCTTTCCAAATCAGATCTTCCAATATTACCATTGTTCTTTAACCAGCATACTAAAAAGCCATATCATGAAATCTAATATGCAAAGATTATTCAGATACCACAAAAATGGGTTCAGAAAAATGCACTTCGACACAAGTATTCATAGGTTCCCATTCCTTGTGTTTTCAAATGTAAAGGTCTCATTGACATGATATTCACAAAGATGTTGAGAAAAGCTCATATTGTGTTCAGTCTGTAAGCCAAGGAATCATTTGCTCAACACCATAATAGACAAAAGACCAGAAGCTTATAGGCCTAATGCTGTAAGCCACAGGTATTAGAAAGCAATACCATTTTATTTTTTATACAGAAGTACTTGTATGTTATCCAAGAAATAGTTATTTTCCTGCTGCACATAAATTGGCAAAATTTAGGGCCCAGAAAATCTATTTTTGAGAAATGTGAAAAATAGTGGAGTTTGTGTGACAACTGGATTATTAAAATTTAATATTTGGTAACCATTACAACAGAACTGACAATGCATCCCCCCCCCCCTTTGGATACTACACTGGTTTTCCACAGTCCTCCTACATATTAGCAAGGCTTCTAAAATTGGAAAAGAACCTCAAGTATTAGGAATCAGGAGAATAAAAAGGACATTTTTCATTTTTTTACATGTTGGGGTCAAATATCTGAATGATATGTAGGGATGTAATAACTTAACTGTTTTTATCAATATTAAGAGTTAAAAAATAATGGGGCATAACCCAATATATTACTATAATACCTCGCAAACACCACTAAAAACAAACAAAAACCAAAATAAACTCAGAAAAGGGTTCCATCTGAATATAGGATACAATTCTCCTACTACATATAACTGGAATATTTACAGCATTGATGACAGGAAGCTCAAGCTGAAGCTAACTTGGATGAGTTGGCGAAACTTGTAACTTCTGTTAAAAGTTCTAGTTTTTGGATCCATAGGAAAGAAAATTTTCACCAAAAGTGTGTACAAGTGTCACACTAAAACGTGTCGAACCATTGCATTGTTTGTGTTACAACTGGTTTGAAATGTATCACAAATGAGATATGAAACAACAGTCAATGCTATTTGTCATTAAAAATACAATGGTAGTTTTTCCTAATGTCAGGATGTTGTCTGCAAACTCCGGCACTTGAACGCTAAGTTGGATATCTACATTTTTGTTTATCTATGTAATTGAATTTTCATTGGACATATTATTCTTTCATTACTCTTCTAAACATATAGTTGGCTGTGAGCGTGTTGGGCAGTTTGATTAATATATGCTATGTACACTGTTATTTGTAGCATGTTTTGGTGCATTATGTAAACATGAGAACTTTATTGCTATGTGAAATTACTTATAATTGTCATGAAACTCTTCTGCCTATTCAGATTTTAATTTTTCCCCTTATGTACCAACCTCTCAGTAGTATTTTTTGTAGTATTTGCTGATTGGAGTTTTATTTAATGGATCTGTGTCAAAGTTCAGATTTCCCCCCTCCCCAGTGGAGAGATATATAATGCCAACTTCAATATAGTGTTCAATAAGAGACATATGGATATATGGTTGCATATTGGAATACAGGCAGCTACTGTTTAGTCTGGTTGTGATTTCTTAGTAGATTATAGACAAAAGTACTTTCCCATGATAGTCTACTCTACTTTCTGCTTATAGAAGGAAATTAGATCAGTCTTTGCTCTCTCAAATTTTCTGTATTATTCTTCCTAAGGATGATGGCTAATATTCTCATTAAATCTAGCATGTTCTTGAAATAGGGCAAAAAAATTATTCCTGTTCTTTTGGAAATGATTTTTCTTACTTCTACCTCCCCACCCCTACCACCAGCATGTTATGTATTCAAAAGAAGAAAGCTTTTGGGAAAGGTAAAATAAGCAAGTAAGCTTTGTAGGAGATAGTTTATCTCCTTCTTTGTTAGAAATTAAAAGTTGGAAAAAGTGTATCAAACATCAAACAACTTTATAGATGAAGAGAACTATCAAACATTAGAGGCTGAGTGTAATTGTTGATGGCTGTGGGGATTTTTTAACCAGAGAAAAGATTTAGAAAGAAGTGTGTAGTAAACAGCAACCTAAATAAAGAATTTAACTCACTTTGTGCTGGCTAAGCAAAGTGTGGTGTCCTAGACAGTTAGAGCTACTGAATGTTAATTGATACGTATGGAAAAAATAGCGAGAAGAAACAAACATAGTGTGCGTGGACTATGTACTTGTGCATGGCTGAATTGAGTACTGTAAGGGATATACAAGCCATATACCAGTCTCTTGCATTATATTTATGTATTGAAAATTCCTCCTCTGACCCTTCACTACTTGTAGCTTAGGGTTTTCTCCATTCTCTTCAGAACACTCTGTCTCCCCTAAAGACTTCAGTGTCTTTCTCTACTTTGGAAAAGCCTCCTGACATTGCAGTGATATTGTTGTCATTTCACTCCTTCCAGGCTGTCTGTCTGTCTCTTCTCACTCCTCTCAATCTAGGCTGCCACTCTATCTTAAATCCTCATGAGGCAGCTTGTTAGGTTCACAGTCTCCCAGTGTTGAAAGACTCTTTAGTGAGGCAGGAATATTTTTGTCTATCATCCAGTTTGTCAACAGCATGGTGATTAAAACCTCTGCCACCTTTAGCTTTGAGTTTGGGAAATTTCCAGACTTTCCTGCATAATTTCCTCAGCTATTGAAGAAGGGAGTTTGGGACAATATTCGTACTCCAGACTCAGTCTTCTGTAGACAGGAGAATTTCCTGCCTACTTGTTATGAAGTGGTATCTCTAGTAGTCTATTTTCTCCTTCATCAGGGTTTTTTTGGGACACTGTTTCTGGAATGATGGGTGTGCAAGGAAGTGGGTCTGCTGTAATTGGTGGAAAACAGCCACCTCATGCAACCTGAAGATCCAGGGAGAAAGCAAGATGGCCTTGAAGACACAGAATAGTAGAATTGTTATAATCCACCAGGTGGCTTCCCCTAATCTATGTACATTTTAAGATAGCAGTGGTGCAAAAGGGACTTCTGTGATGAGCACAGGTGTCAGAGTTTTTTTGGGGGGAAGCCTATCTAAGTGCCTTAATTGCTGACTATAACGTCCCTAAAATACAAATATCTGAATCCATATGCCAGGCTTATTTACTCATCAACCCTTAAACAAGTGTTTATTTTTAAACACACAACTTGCTTTCCATTCTGTCAGATCTAGCTAATCCAAAAGCACTTTGCAATCACTGTATTACTTTAATGAATTAGATAATTTGTGCATAATAATATGGTATTAGTTATATTTATGAGTAGGGAAGAGAGACATGAAGATAAACCAGATGTGGACTTACTGCTTCTGATTTGTTTTAACTTTGTTATTCAAAGAATGTTTGAAAAGCCGTAGGAAACAGAATCTGAAACAACAGGGAGAGAGTGAGCGAAATTCAACTAGCGTATCTTGTCTTCTTTTTTTTGCAGGGGATGGGGTTGTTTGTTTTGGTTCTGGGCCTGCAATAAAATGATTACTATCTATATTAGTTAGTGAATATTATGGTGTAATATATGAGAATAGCGGTGACATTATTTGCCCATGCTTATATACTTTCTATAAAAATAGCCTTAGGAATGCGCAATACAAATATACGAGACTCAAATCCTCAATTTGGTATTTCATGATCAATAAATAAATTACAAAACAAAGTTATTGTCATTTTGAAACTTGTATGCTCATTCCTTGTGAAAGAAGCTAAGTATTTAACATCACTCAGAGGAAAACATCTTTCATTACTTTGGTGGTAGTAGTTTTCAGTGAACAAAAATGCACTGGCTTGCATTTGTGTAGTCAATTTTTTTTTTTCATTTGTAGATGGTAGAAGAATTTTAAAAAGTAAATCTGCTGATTACTGCGGAAAGAAAACTAAAAATGCAGGACAGAATCATAGTTCTGCTTACTAGCAAGGTTCAAAAGTCTATACAGTAGACTTCCGATAATCCGGAACCTATGGGACCTAGGTGGTGCCGGATTATCAGATATGCCGAACTATCAGGAGGTACTATAAGCTGGTTATATATATATATATATATACACACACACTGTATACATTATATACTGTATATAAAGTGTTCTTAACCTTTTTTATTGTACATATTGTATACAGTATACTGTAATGTTTTAGTTTTTTAAAGCCTTTTTTACCCTTTTTGCTCAGTTCAGCCACTGTTGCTGTTACCTTGTGACTCATTTTTTGCTGAAGCTTACTCACTAGGCTCTTGCCATTTTGATGCCGGACTATCAGGAGTGCCGGACTATTGGATGCCAGACTATTGGAGTTTTACTGTAGTTGGCCTTTACGGGCACATCTACAAAGCAGGACTAAAGTCGAATTAAGCTACGCAACTTGAGCTACGCCAAATGCATAGCTTAAGTCAAAATAGTTTATTTCGGCTTTTGATGCTGTATACACAGCAGTAAGTCCTAGAGAGCACTCTTCCTCTGACTTTCCTTACTCCTTGTAAAATGAGGGTTAGAGGAGTCAGAGTAAGATGTCCTCCAGCTTGACGTTATTTTGACATTGTCAAAATAACTGCTTGTAGTGTACATGCTGACTATGTTATTTCGGAATAATGTCAATTAGACTGCTGTAGACATACCCTACTATTACCTTCAAACAAAGTATAGTTGGGTTACACTGCTAATTCTATTGGTGTTGGACTGCATTTTTGTTCTGTTTTTGCACAGTGCGTAGTTCACTGGGATCCATAATACAACTAACTAACTAATAATAATAAATTTCTTGAGCACCCCAAGGCTTGCAGCTTGTCTTGAACAAAGAAATTCTGACATGGTTTTATGCAGTAAAGGTCCTTGTGACAGGGCGCTTACCCTGCACTGGCCCTTTAAGGGCAAAAACCCAGCCCTGAATGAGGGCTGAGAGTGAAGCCCCGGCTGAGGCAGTTCTGGCTAACGAGGGCCCAGATGGGGGCTATATAAAGAAGGGCTTCAGGAGGGAGAAGAGGAAGCACTCTTGTTCTGGTTAGAGAGCAGGAGGAACTTTGCTGCCTGGGAAGTAGAAAGCTTCCTGGACATATAGCAGTGCTGGGGAAGGAAGGCAGAGCTGGGAAAGCTCTGGCCAAGCAAGCCCCCATGCTCCAAGGCTGGAAGCTACTGGGGCTGCTCCACAGCCATGGTAAGCAAAGGCAGCAGGTCCACACCCCTTTGCCAGCGATGAGTGACCATTACAGACTGCAGTTAGCCCCTAAGGCAGGGGCTAGATGAAGACTGACAGTGGATTACTGATAAGGTTGCCAGATACTTTCACAAAAAATACCAAACATGGCAGGAAAAAAATTGGTCGAGCAAAAAAAAAAAAAAAATAATTGTTGAGACAAAACAAAAGCAACCACACCACTCCCCCTACCCCCATCAGACACGGCAGGGGAACAATGTCCCAAGTGGTCTTCCGTCCAAGAAAAATAGAAAATACTAGACATTTTATATGTCAGGGCTAATACCTGGCAACCCTAGTCACTGAGGCAAGGTGGGTACAGGGGAACTGTGTGTTCCCTGGGAGAAGAACTGGGTGCCCCTTGGGAGGGGAGGACCCTGGAGTGCGCAGTTGGGTAAACAGCTTCCCCCCCCCCCCCCCCTGGAAAGGGGCGCAGAGACACTGGAGAGGGCACTGATGGAGGGCAGTGTCCTGAAGAGGACGCCGTGGTCAAAGAGTGACACGAGTCTGGAGTGGAGGGAAGAGCGAGAACACGGGGAGACACCAGTTAGAGAGAGACATCCAGTGAGCTAATTCCCATGTCTGCTGGCTGGAGGCACCATCGTGGTGGGTCTGCCCCATGACAGTCCTGCATAAATAATGATTTTTGTAGTCCCTAGCACCACTGATGTGCACAATGCTTTATGGGCTGTAAGCAGGCACAGACATCCCATCCTGTAGAACTTGTCTTGGCCACAGGTTCTTAAATAAATCTGTTCTCTGTGTGTAACACAACTTAATTGGGAGCTTTTCTCAGGAGGACCTGACTCTTCCATTCGGAGTGCTGTGCTATTCCTGTTGTATCTGCTGTAGTTGCGTACCTGGGAAAGTAATAGTAGGAAAGTATTTGATTTTTTTTAAGCTGCTGGAACAAGGCAGAGAGGCAATGACATGTGGCAAATTGGCTCTCTCCAGATCCACTGAGACTCTGTGGGCTGCTGTTTTAGAATTTAGAATGTTTATTTTTATTTTAGAATGCCTTATCACTATAGAAAATAATATTAGATTGACTTTAGTCAACAAAGCCCCAAGCATGCCAGGGCCATGGATCATGAAGAGTTAATAGAGGTTATACCTCCCCGAAGTGGGACTCCCTGGTCTGGCAACATCCGTGGTCCAGCATGGACCACGGATGTTCCTGGATCACACAGCCCAGGGAGAGGAAGGTCCGGCAGTGGGGCAGAAGCGCTGTAAGGGAGACGGAGCCCAGAGTCTGTGTGTGAGGTTGGATGGCATGGCGGGGAGTTCTGGCTCTAGCAGAGCTCTCTGGCCCCAGCGGCTGGGGAGCTCTAGCCTGGCTGTGGCTATGGACCTCTGGCCTGAGCTAGAGAGCTCCGACTTCAGTGGCAGCCAGAGAGTTCTGGCCCCGTCCCTAGCTGCAGAGCTCCATCCGTGTTCTTGCTCCAGCGGCCGAGGAACTCCAGCCCCAACGGCAGCCAAGAAGTTCTGGCCAGACCTGTGGAGCTCCAGCCGCGTCTGCAGAGCTCTGGCCCCAGACGTGGAGCCAGGCAGCTGAAGAGCTCTGCCCTGGCTGTGGAGCTCTGGCCATGGCGCTCTGTCCCCGGTGGAGGTGGGGCCAGGGAGAGCCCTGGGAGGCTGAAGCAGCAGCGGAGGCAGATTGGAGCCCTACTCAGTGGCAGTACAGCCATGAGAGTAGGGACCTTCCCTGGTCCGGCAAATCCCTTTGTTCGGGACCAGTCAGGTCCCAAGTGTGCCGTACAAGCGAGGTCCAACCTGTATTTTAAGCAATGTGGACTAACATTAGCTAGATATAGGTTAAATATAAACTTGTATATTATGGTTGGGACTGTCCTGAGCATCCTCATTGGTGTTGAGAATTGAGGAATAGGGGGGTTATTTTTGTTTGTGGGGGAATATTTTTACATTGAGCCAGTGCCCAGAACAAGTTTGCTGCTTGTTGCTAGAGGAAGGGTTTGAAGTCAGCAGTGTGGCTATTGGCTACACATTGAGAGCAAATGCAGAGAGGGTCAGTACCATTGTTGGTTGCTCTTATTGAAGTCAATAGGAGTCTTTCACTGACTCCAGTGACTTTGGACCAGGCTCACAGTCTCAAATCTAGGAATAAGTCTGGAAAAGATCACAAGATAGAGAATATTTTTTTAAACTTTGTCTTACATACTATCTGTGGGATTAACAAAATATTGTACACTTTGAGATACATCACAGTATTATCTAGGAGGCAGTTTTTAAAGGTATTTGGACATCTGAAGATGCAGATGGGTGCTCACTAGGATTTTCAGAATGACTAAATATCTAAATTAGGTGCCTAAGTTCTTTTGAAACCCCCTTCAAAGTGTTTATCAGCATCTTTAGGTGCATAACTACTTTTGAAAATGTGCCACACAGTTCTTTTTCCTGTGAGGTGTATGTTACTAATGAATCAGTCAGGAAATAGCATTTTCCATGTTGGCATTCTATCAGGTTTACAATTATAATTTTTCACTGTAGCTATGCAATTAGTAATCTAGTGTCAAGGAAGTTATTTTAATATCAGTAATTTTATTGTATTAGTTTATAAATCGAAAGTATTATCACAATCAAGAATCTCTCTTGATAGATAATGGCATTGTGCAAATTTGGCGATTGAGCCTATTCCAAAAATGCACTCTTTATCCTTAATGTTTTAGCACAAAATTACACTGGGTATAGGTAATATGTCAAGTCTCCCTAAAAATTTTATCTTGATTTTTGTCCCAAGATAATACTTTATTCAATAAATCAAAATCTCCCTTGACTGTTAGCAGCCAACATATTTTATGGTTATTTCCAAAATGTTGATATGTGGTTTTAGCTGTTAATAGTGTTTTAGGCATTCCAGAATCATTAAGTACTTTTGGTTATACTGGAATTCAGTAAATTGCCCTGCAATGTGTGGGGTCACTATACTAGATCTCAGTAAGAAGTTGCCAGTTGTACTATGAAATGCCAAATGTAAAAATAAAGTTTATAATGATATTATTGTCAGGAGGCACATATCACATATTATCACTGAAAAGTGAAGGAGCAAGGCCTGTTGCCCAATGTTTAGACTGTAGCATTGGAACACTACAGCTGTTCTTATCATATGAAGATAATTCTGTGCTGAATCAGAACTTTTATACATTCTTAGTATGGAAACATGCTCTTTGCCTTCTTACTATTTCTCAAGAAAATAAAAGGAAGGTTATAGTTATTTCCCATATTTCTTTTACGAATGGAGTTCAGCAAAACACCCTCATTCATTAGTAATATTTCTACAGTTTGCTTTTTCCCCATGGATTCTGCTTCTCCTGCACCGCTATTTAAAATGGTCATTCTATTAAAATTAATGAAACATCAAGACAGACCAGGTACAGCCCCCAGTATCTTAGGTCGTCATGTGCCAGATTCACTATACTTGGTATATTTCGGAGCAGTGTAGTGGGTAACAAAGCACCAAGATAGGTGTCCTAAAACTATTCGTATTTTTTTAATATCTGTGTACATAGATGCCATTTTCTGAAAATGCATCTTCATAAGATTTTTTTAATTCTGTTCATTATGACAAAAAACAGCAAGCAAAGACAGAGCATCAATTACAGCTGCAGTCTTGAAGTTTCAAGTCACATTTTAGCCATACAACACTGTGTATTATTATTATCATGATTGTCTTTTGGTGCTTGTATGTATGTAAATTAGATTAAAAATAAGATCAAGGCAGACATGAAATATCAGTGACAAAACCAGAAAAAGATGAATAAGCTATTACAAGCTATGAAAAATAAAAAAGATGCTCTTATTAATTTGACAGTGAACCCAAAATCACAAATTGTATGACATGAGTATATTTTAAACATATTTTCCCTAAAGCTTTGTTATAGCCATGACTTCTAATAGCAACCTTGGTCTGTCAGTAATTTCTTTATAAAATCCTCTCTGATGATGTTTGTTTGTGTGTCAGTTGTATAGTTCTCTGGTATTTGAAATGTCACGTTTTTGGCTTAGTGTAGTAATATTTGTACATTTTGTGTGTATATTTTAAATTTTCAAATTCACACAATAAGCTTCTAATTTTTAAACTTGGATTTATAACATGCTCTGTTCTTAATGCTTTAAAGTACATTTTTGCAGGTAGCCATTCCACACACAAAACCACTGACAATAGCTGATCCTTTGAAGCTGAAATAGAGCTGTACTGCAGACATAGCAGTTTGTTTGCATAATCATTTTTATTATAGTTTTGCTTGAATAGAGCTAAAACTTGGAAACACAAGCCCAAATTCAGGAGTCCAAGTTTCATCTGTGGTGGGAGGATGGACTGTTGTCCCAGGGAATGTAAGTAACCAGATGTAAATGCTGTTGGAATAAAGTGTACATTAGTGCAGTTGATGCATCCCCTCTGAATGGACCAATGGCCCCAGTCCTGGAACTGCTTCACATATGACATTGGTGTTGAATTCAGAGAGAGCTCTCTGCATGGAGTGGCTGCAGGATCAGATCTTATACTGTACTAATGATGATTCCAGCATACACTGTAACAGCTTATGATGTGGAGTGTGTAAGATATACCATATCCTATATATTTCTCTCAAAATAAGACATGTAAACCTTTTCTAAGCCCCTTTCACTCTCATAGCCCCTGATAAGAAAATGTAACCCAAATACATCTTAAACACATTTCATGTTATGAACACTCAGAGTATTGTCTACTGTATTAATAATATGAATTTCCTATATAGTTAGAATTTTCAGCTAAATCTTAATGGATCTATTATTTGTATGTGATGTCCAAATGAGACTAGGACTACACATCACGTCAGTCATACTTTGCTTTCATGTTTACTGCTAGCATCATGAGGGAAAATACATGTAATAAAATTACATTCAGAAAATAAAGATTTGTCTTTAACCCACAAAATCTAGAACCTCTGTGAAATACAGCTTTGGTGTCCATCATTTCCATTGTCCTGAAACACTGAAGGCATTTGATTGTAAGTGAAACTTTCAACTGCAGAGCTTATTATTGGAAGCAGGGCTTAAAGTAATTGCACTTTTAAGGTCTTATGTGCAGTATGATTATATTTGTTTTGATATCTTTAGGGAACCATGTGTGACTGGGTTTAGGAGAGAGGTGCTGGTGTAGGGATCTAAGCACAAAAGTGGGATCTAGGATTACTTGAGTTCTCTGTGGAATCACAAGTGAATCTCAAAATCTTTCTGTGCCTCAATTTCCCATCTATAAGGTGGAGATAATTACAGCACCTCACAAAAGTGCTGTGAGCATTAATGTTTACATTTACAATTTTGAAGATGAATAATGACATGTCAGTGAGGATTATTAAAGGCAGCATTTAATATATTTCTTGTTTTTACTTTGAAAGTATCTCCCACTCAAATAATCATTTGGCAGACATGTAACTATTAGGGTAAGGAATTTCATTTCAGGTAGGGACAACTGCTGAGGAAAATGGCTTGTTTTATAAATTTTTTAAACCAAAAACTTTAGTGGAGGTAAAGCAGCTGCAGAGAGAAATGTTCTTTTTACAGACAGAGAAGGATGTTTCTAAATTAAAACAAAAACAAACAAGAAGAAAAAACACTTCAGAAAGCTCTTTGAGAGGAAGTCTAAGGAAAATCAAAATGGGTAACATTGCAGTTGTCACAATTACTCATATCCGAAACTAGAGATTGAGGAAGCTAAGAAAAATGGGCCAGATTTTGGTCTCAGATTTTTGTGCATGTGGCTCCCATTCATGCCAGCAGTTTCTGTATATGAATCTCAGTTTACAATTTGGCTTTATGTTTTCTAATTACTATATTTTAATCAGGTATAATATATTAATAAAGTCAAACAATAGGGGAATCAATGTCCTTCATGCATGTATGGATACTGTGTTTTTAGATATATGCAGAAAAACACAGTTACATTTTAATTAATGTATATTCATAAATTAAATTTGACATTCTTATACTTTTAGACTATTTTAGGAAACATAAAGATGATGTTTGTTACGCAGTTGGTTAGCCTATTCAATCAACTGTACATTTTTTGGCCAAATCTTACAGCCCTTATTCAGAAATCACCTCACTAACCCCATGGGACTTAGTCACTCTCTGACTACAGCAAGCAGGATTTGGTCTTGTCTTTTTTTTTTTTTTTTTTCTTTCTCAAACATAGTGTCTTGGAAAATTTACACATACATCCTCTCTTCTGTACTATGTATTTGTTCATAACAGAATGTATTATTTTTATAGCGTGTACATAGTGATAGTGTGTGCATATGTGGTTGTGATATCTATGTGATAACTTCTTTATCACATGCCCATGTAATTTATTAAATACCTATAATCTATTGCCTGCTGTCATCCAGTGAGTTGTTCTAACATTCTAGCCCTTGAAAAGCTTCGAATGGGTGCCATTTTTACAATCAACTTGTCAAGGAAAAGTTTCTTTCTTTTCTTTTTAGTATTGGATTTCTCCCTAAATTATAGCTTGTTGAGGTCTTAGACATGGCAAAAAAAATTTCTGCACCATAAACAATGTTTCTAAATAGAAAAGTATCATGGCTTTAAAGTATGTCATATCCTTGTTGGGAAAGAGACGGGAGTTTTGCTCTACCGGAGAGGAGAGTCTCTAAGCACTTAATTTTCTCCCAGAAGAGGACTAATAAATTAGACTTAACAACTGTATAAAAAGCTATATTATATAATTTTCAAAGGATGGGTTTTGGGGTTTTTGTTTTTTTTTGCATTTTTCCTAGTTTGAGCAGGGCACAATTGGACTCATAGTATATACACTATCTGTTGTTGCAAGTGGAAGTTTCCAAGAAATAGTCTCAAAAAACGTTTGAAAATTGTTAAAAACAGTCCTAAAATATGTTACAGAAAGAAAAAAACTGGGTGCCACTGATAAAAACACATGATAATATGGTACAGAATAAAGGTTTTATTAGCACTCAAACTGGATAATCCACAAAATACATTGTGGCTTTGAACACACACATACATACTGACTCTAGATACTCAACTACTATTTGTGTCATTTGTTTCTCTTACATACTCTGTTCTGATTGTTTACTGTAAAGTGGTCTTTGTTTCATTGATTTCTGTCTGCCAAGGAAGAAAGTTTGCGCTTCTAACACTAACATCTGTCAGTACCGTACCAAAGGACTCAATCCCACAAGAGAGAAATTGAAGAAATGAAAACAAATAAGTTATAAAATGAAGTGACAATAATGTGTAGTAGCATAAAGATTGCTTTGGGCTGCTTTTGAAAAAGACAGTTAATGACTTGTCATAGTGGATGGTATGGGAATGGTGCAGATTCATCTATCTACCTTCAGTCCATGAGAAAAAGAGAGAAAATATAGTCTAGATTTCAACGGAGGGAACAAGGGGAGGATTTTTGAGTTCTGTTCCCTGCCATATGACAATTAAAGCTCAGTTCTGCAGCCTTTACTCATGTTGTATAATGCCTTTCAGTGTGACTGCCTTGGGTGTGAAGGTATTACTCAATATAAGCCATTGGCAGAATCAGGCTCATATTGATTAAATTCATACAGTACTTCACATTGCCACTGATGTTTAATTGATTTTACATGTGTTAAGCTCTTTTAAGTCCCTCACATAAAAGGTACTACTTTAAATATCAAAATAGAGGTAACTCCCTTCCTCGCCCCAATGTTAGACGTTTGTTCACTGCTGCTGTACATTTTGTTGAGACATGGAGAGGTGGGGATTGGAGAATAGGAAGAAAAATGTTCAGGGTTTGAATAAAAAAGGTGATTTCTTTTCAGTCAACAACACAGTGTGCACACTGGAATTTCATCAAGCACATATACAAAAACTTAATTGACACAAGCAACTGCTAGTGTATGTTTAACATTTAATGACATTGAATGCTAGCCTAATGTTGCTAAAGTATTCAAGTCTTTCTTAAGATTGTAATTGAAGTAACATGATATAAATGTAAACTTTAGCTTGGAGCACACAGAATACCCGAGACAGTTTGACACCTTCATTTCAGCAGTAAGAAATTACCATTGTCTCTTGGTTCTTGCTTCTAGCTTATATGACCAAGCCAGAAAGTAATTACACAATTAGGGTTGACACACTGGTTCCTGTAATATTTCTTCCTTAAGTTTTTGGTGGCTTATTTCTACTTCAGATTTTCCAGTCCTTTGTAATTCATGCGAAGATGTCCATTTTCATTGCAATAAATTTACTCATGAAGATTGCAAGTCTTGCATAATTTAATGATGAAAAGGCAGCATTTCATTTTCTCCAAATGTAGTTATTTGTAGATTAAAGATAAACATTTGTGGAGCTAATATGGTTTTTGTAAGAACTTTGCCACCAACTTGAACACTGAGTGAAATGACTGATGAACAGGAATTGAAAACTACAGTACTTTTTAAATGATGATAGGATTATGCTTTTTGAAAGGAGGGGTATGCTGTTATGTTCAACTGCTTATCTGAAAGGGAGCCATTTTCCAGAGGTCATGCAACAGTTAGCTTCCTATTACTGATAGCACTTGGAGACTTCAAAGTGTTTTCAGTACATATCCACCCTTGAATGGGAATCATGCTCTGGTAGGCGCTCAGCATTGCGGGAGAGCCTGGGATTTAAATGATATGCTGAGCCTGTGCTTGGCTCTGTGTATGCTGAGAGTACAAGTGGCATGGTGCCCTGGGGTTATGTGTCTCGAGGGTTTGTAACCCTCTTGTTCTTAGACTGACTCTGTTCTCTTCTGTAATCTATGTCAGGGGGTTAAAATATAGCCTCAGCAGAGGAGTGCTGTTCTGTGCCATAGGTTTCAGGTGCAGCTTGTGTAGATAGGTTGAGTAGTGTGTTGCAGGGGTTCATTTGGGAAGGTGTAGGGCTCTTGATGATTATCAGTTTTATTATGTGGAAGGAATTTTTTGCCTGTTTGCCTTTTTTTGCTTTCCCCAGGAAAAATCTGGGGGTATTGTGGGAGTACTATGCTGCAAACTTTATGTGGTTCAAATTCCTACAGAGTTGTGCTGGGGAACTATTATAAGCATCCTCAATTTCTGCTCTTTGGGGAGTATAGTTCCCTTTTCTGGTATTTTAACTCCCAACTTGAACATAAAGAGGATAGAACTAGGCTTGCTGATGCAGCGGAGGGGACTGGTGCAAAGGAGGCAACTGGGTTCTTTAAATTGTCACCGGAGTCCCAGGCAATGCACTTCAAGCAGTACTGATGGGCCAGCTGGGGCGGGGGGAGGAGGAAGCTAGCCCTTCACCATCCACCTGAAACTCCACACCTTTCGGAAGCATGGAACTGCCCCCTCCCCTTCTCCCTGCCCTACCTTGCCTAGGGGCCTGGCAATTCTGTTGGCCCCCCTGGATTGACTAATACTTACAATATTTGGTGAGTTTTAGATATAGGAATGGACGACTCCTACTTTGGACTACAGATTCAAGGCAGTTGGTTTGTTAAAGTAAAACTGGTGATAGTGGATCACAAATTGAATATGAATCAACAATGGGATAGGGCTGTACTGGCAGCTAATATCATTGTGATGCATAACAACAGAAATGTCATATGTAAGACGTGAGAGATAATTGTCTCATTGTAGTTATCACAGGCGTGGCTTTAGCTACGTGGAGATGTGGGTGCCACACTTTAGGAAAGATGTGGACAAATAGGAGAGATACCAAGGAAAACAACAAAACTGATAAAAAGTTAGAAAATCTTACCTATGAAGAAAAGTTAAATAACCTGCATGTTAGTTTTGAAGGGGGACCAGATATGTATTAAGCTAGATTGAAGGCTGTTATTCAGAGAAGATGAATCAGTTGTTTTTCTTGCCCACTGAAGCTATGTCTAGACTGCAAGCCTCTTTCGAAAGAGGCTCTTTCGAAAGATACTTTTGAAAGAGCCTCTTTTGAAAGAGAGCGTCTAGACTGCACGCGGAATTTCGAAAAAGCAAGCCGCTTTTTCGAAAGAAAGCACCCAGTGAGTCTGGATGCTCTCTTTCTAAAAAGCCTGTTTGCTTTCAAGAACGCCTTCTTTCGAAAGAGCACTTTCGAAAGAAGGCGTTCTTCCTCATGGAATTAGGTTTACCACCGTCGAAAGAAAAGCCGCATTCTTTCGATTTAATTTCGAAAGAATGCGGCTGCAGTCTAGACGCAGGTGAAGTTTTTTCGAAAAAAGTAGCCTTTTTTCGAACAAACCCCTGAGTCTGGACACAGCCTGAAGGAATGGCAAGATATAAGGGGCTAAATCAGCAGCAAAGGTCAATTTAGGTTAAATATCAGGAAAAACATTTAACTCTGAGCTCCTGAGCAGGCTTCCAAAGGAAGTTGTAGAATTTTTATTATCAGAGACTTTTAGGTTGTACAAACACCTGTCAGAAATGGTCTAGGTTTATTCAATCCTGCTTCAGTGCTGGGGACTGGACATGATGACTTCTGGAGGTCTGTTCCAACCCTACATTTCTATGACTGTTGGATATTAGGTTACGGGGCTTTATCCTTTTTGACTGGGACACATGATAGTGCTTTTCTCATTTTGCAGTCTATTGGGCTTGCTATCTGGAATATAACAAGGATAGTGGATCTGCTGGGGACAGGCCAGCTCTGTGTGAGGGGTTGCCAGTTTATTAATCAAATTTGTAAAGCTGCAGCCACTGCTTAGTCAAATTAATCTGTTTTGTCTTGGTCTATCACCGTGACTGTATCAAGATATTGACTGTATCAAGATATTAATCGCATAGTAATTGTTGTGTTTGTGGGTACTCTGAATCCCCCAGAGGAGACTCAGCACCTCCCAGAATCAGGCTTGATCAGTATAATAGAAAATCTACTTACACTATATAGTATTATTATGTCTAGTGTACAGTAGTGTACAGTATGTGTGCAGTACCTTTACTGCAAAGCAAATTTTGCCACTTCCAGCAGTACATGTTACTGTGACTGTTGCTAAAGAAATTGACAAAGGAGAGAAGTGCTTTCTGTAATGGGCTACTGCTGTTTCAGCCAGCTATTCTTTTAACAAGAAAGTAAGAGTACACTTAGTGGCTATTAAATCGTTAATTACAGTATGTACCGTGTTCTCTAAACACAAAGTACAGTTAACAGTTATCAGGAAAGGATATCTTTCCTTAATTTTGAAACTAAGTGCAGGATGTGAGTTTTCAAGCAGGAGCCACACACAAAAGTTATATTTCTTCCGATGGAGTTTATACCAATAGTTTTTCTTAATTATTCTTGATGTTTTGCCCATTATGCCATTAGCTTCCCTAAAGGACAGAGATAAATAGCCAGTATCCACAAGAACAAAGTGTGAACTGAAAGCATTTAATTATTGATATCTTAGTAAGTAAAGTTCTCAAATGATGTTGTCAAATTCTATAATGATCAGACAGCAAATAGTATCAGCTTGTTGAAATGTGTGGAACAGAAGGCATAGTACCTATAGCTCTGTGAAACCAGCACAATAGGTTTTCTGAATTCTCAATGTTTATCCAGCATTCATTTCCACAATGTTTTTTCCTATTTTTTAAAAAAGGATTTTATATTTTCTTCATTTTTCTCTTTGTTTTAACTTTACTCATTATTTTTAAACCTCCTGTATAAACAATTAAAGAAACATACGCTTTCCAAATGAGTCACTGGAGAAATAGCAAAGGTTGTTCTCATTAGCGTAAGTATAGTATTATAGTCCATTTATCTTTTCAAAATGCAGGTGACAATGCTAACATACAATAGATAGCTATTTAATCTATTCTGTTGGTAGTCTGGGTTAAGTGCTTCTCTCCTGTCCCCTGAAATACAGGGAATAGAAGGAACATTGTTTTTAAAACTGCACTCAGAGTCTGTATGGGAGGGGATTGCAGCCTCAAAGGTTAGGAACAGAAACCTGTCTTCCAGGCCCTCAGAGCCTGAAGATCTGGAGGGAAAATAGGCAACATCTAAGAGTTCCTAGGCGTACTGCTTGCCAGGCCTGCTACACAAGCTTTCCTTGGCTGCTTGAGCCTCTTCCATGATCTCTATTGCAGTTCTTTTCTCAATGGCCACATCTATACTGGCATGATTTTCCGCAAATGCTTTTAACGGAAAAGTTTTTCTGTTAAAAGCATTTGCGGAAAAGAGCGTCTAGATTGGCACAGATGCTTTTCCGCAAAAGCACTTTTTGCGGAAAAGCGTCTGTGCCAATCTAGACGTGGTTTTGTGCAAGAAAGCCCAGTTCGCCATTTTCGCGATTGGGGCTTTTTTGTGCAAAACAATACCGCATTTGCGCAAGAGGGCTTTTGCCTGAATGGGAGCAGCATAGTATTTCCGCAAGAGCACTGACAATCTTACATGAGATCATCAGTGTTCTTGCGGAAATTCAAGCGGCCAGTGTAGACAGCTGGCAAGTTTTTCTGCAAAAGCACTTGCTTTTGCGGAAAAACTTGCCAGTCTAGACACAGCCAAATAGAGAAAATAGAGAGTCCATGGGGGAGATTTAATGCAGGTTCAACCAGCGTTACTTCATGTGGATTTTCAGTTGGGAATCTGCCAGGTGTGACGGAAGGTTACTCCATGGAGTGGCTTCTTCAGCTTGCTTCTCTGTCTAAGGCCTGACATGCTCTCCCAAACCAGTGCTCTTCGGCTGTGTGGTGTATGTTCAGAATGGGTTCCCTACAGAATGGGTAGGGCCATGTCATTAAGCTGTGGGTTATTAGGACTTCCTGGTCCTCTTTCCTTTCTTTTTCTTTACAAGGGAATATCTGCTTTGCTTCATGAAAGATTGGGGATTGAATGTATGATGGCTAAAATATCTGCAAGCTTAACTTAGAAAGCAAAGTAGGTTACCTGAGTATATACTGAAGTAGTTGACAATTACTTGAGTATATATTTGGACTTCAAATACTGGAATACTATTTATCATTAATATATTTAATTAAAAGATATTTTTGTGTTCCATTTTTTCACTCTTTCACAGGTGCTACAAGTTTCATGTTTTATAGCATTAGATCAAATAATGCAGATGCTTGATTTCATACATTGGGACATGTTGCCAGGTTAGTTTCTGAAAAAATAATATAAGTATTGTAGCTTTCTTTGTAATTATATCATGTAAACTGTTCAAAATTGTATTCAGTTTTTATTTTCAGTGATTACATACACTATGTATATAGAAACCTGGCCAAAGCACTGATGCTATTAAAGAACAAATAATTTTGTAAAAACTCCTCTTAGTTTAATGCCGATACTACTTATTAGTTTTCTGTATAGTGCATTGCAATAGGATTGAAAACGTGTGTTTTTTGAAGCGTTGTGTTGCCCATGTTTTAGCTTAAATCTTAATTATATAAGAATGATATTCAGTTAAGATGTGTTTAGGATTTAAAAAATACTAGACATGTCATGAGTATGTATATATTAGTCAGTGTACAGGGCACTGTGTTGCTTTTTCTGGGAGGAATAGAAACAAAAAAGTTTGTATTTCAAGCTATTCTTGGCCTGGACTCAATCCTGTATTATGAATAGATTTTAAAATATGGGTAACAGTTTGAGATGGAGTTGAATCAGTACATATGATCATTTGCCTTGAAGGTCTTTTGCCATCTCCACTCTCAGCATAAGATCTTAACGTGAAAGAAAATATAAATGTAATAATTGTTATATTCTAGCTTGATGTTTCACAAAGACCAGAGAACTTTGCTTTCTTTTTCTTTTTCTTTTTCTTTTTTCTTCTTCATACACCAGAGGCTTTAATTGCTTTAGTGATAGTCCCATGACTTAAATAACTTAAATGTTGATAAGATATATAATTTGTACTGAAATGATCTATTTGAACCTGCTCTTATTACAGGTGTAGAAGGATGCTTCTAATGTGAGATGTCACATCTGCAGTACCTCTGTGCAGCTACTGCAAAACAAATATTGTAAAGGAATCTGTGTACAGCATGCAGCACAGTAGGTGACGTGCTGGAAACATTATTTTGAGCTTTGTGTAAATAATATTTAAGGATTATGAAGTAGTTAATTTTTTAAAATGTGATAGATGGTATTATGGTAATGTTTTGGGACATCTCATCAGCATTTTCCTAAATGTTCCTCTGAGATAAATAACTGTGATTTCTTCACTTTCCCAGGCTCTCAAATGTCAAAATCAACTCATTTATCTGGGATCTGTGTGTACATGTCCCCAGGGATTTACTTTCTTCATGATATCCTAAATAAGTTGTACAGTGTACCTTTCATCAAACACAAATATTGCATTTGCTTACTAAACTTGATCCCGTTTTCTCTGTTTCTTCAGATTACTCTGAACATACTGAATCTAAAAGAGATATGATGGATTCCATATAGAAAAGACTGTGTAATAACATAATGTACTTTACACAGAATCTAACAGGATTTATGATTTCCTTTTTATGTATTATAAATGTTTCCTTTGGTGTCGTTTATCTTGGTGGAAAGACTTATAGCACATTTTTATGGGGGAGGGGGAGGAGGTGCATACCATTATTTATATTTATTATGGCCGTGATTTGTGCTAGGCACTGTACAAATACATAGGAAAATATGTTCTGTGCCTTGAAGAGCTTACAAAGTAATATAGTTAGAATTATTTAATTCCATCAAAATATTTAAACTATTTTTAAATACTGAAATGCAATTAGCTTATGTAACATCTTACTGTGGAGGAAATGGACTATTTTGACAGTGCTCTTTATTACAGCAAAACTTCCTGCAAGGTTTCTTGCCATTATCAGGGGTTTATTATCTGGCTCTAAAAATGAATTTTTGGCTGAGTCTTGGCACAAGACATTTTTTAGAATTAAGTTCAGGGATAGAGTTTTCAAAGCAGTCGGATACCCAAAACTCAAATCGAATGGAAGCCTGTAAATCTAATAGAATTTGGGCACCTACCTCCCTTACACTCCTTTGAAAATCCTAACTTAGAAGCAAAATTATCCAATATACAGTTCTTCAAACTATACACCTGAAGGTGAGGTTTACTAGTTTAAGATGAATGGTTAACTAATTGTGTTTCAAGTCTTGCTGTACACACTGAGGAAAATGTATAAAGCAGGCTTTTTAGACAAAAAAATACCTTGGCTTTTATGACTGTAGCAGGGCAAATTTATTAATTATTGCTGTCAAGGAGCTACATTCAGGAAGGCTGAATAGGTAAAGTATAAATTCCCTATATGTTAAAGAAAAGAACATACAACCATCACTCCTTTATAAAAGCTCTGCACATGCTTGCTCTTTCTCTTTACTTTTTCTTCAACCAGTATGCAAAACAGTGATTGAAACCGAACTCCAAAGTGTTATTTCTTTAAACAGGCCTTGGGTGACTGCAAATAATGAACCCAGGTCATTACAGGGGCTACTGAGTCAAACAGGCTAAAACCTGCATTTGTGAAGTTGGAACTGAAATTTAGCTGGTGGCTAATGTATGATGTGGGCTTATCAATGTTATTAGTTTGGTGGAAGAGTTAGGAGGGCTATATAGTTTATCATTTCGTTGCGGTCAAAAATTCCCAACCATGGGCAGAGGAGGGGTGTGCAGGCTTTTTGTATTTGAAAATACGTCCCATAGAATCTGTAGATCATCTTGCATTTATTTGTCAGATTCGAAGAATACTAATGATATTTGCGCTGGTATAGCACTTTGTATCATATGTTCTCTCAAAGCATTTTACAATCATTAATTAATTAATTCAGCATCAGAACATGAACTGCAAGCCAAATTCTCTGTTGGTGTTAATGGGTGAAATTCAAGATTTTCAGTGGAGCAATATCTATTTTTACACAAGCAGAGAATTTGACCCAAAGTGTATATTCTGAAGTATGTACAGTGGCATATTACTGAAGTAATTTTAGATAGGAATAAGTAGAAGGGTAGAGAGATAAATTAAATGGGCAGATGCGATTCAGCAGGTCAGTTCAGAGCTGGGAATGAACTTCAAGTTTCATGCTCTGAGTCCTATCTGGTCACATTTAGACAGCACTCATGAACACAGATACACTTCCATAGTCTGGTTTCTTTTAAAGCCATTACAGTCTATAGGTTAATGAAGGCCAATAGACTGTAATATAATGATTTTTTTGTTTATGCTTTGTACTGATTGACAGAACCCAATACTCTTTAAGGTTGCTACTAAGTATATGTATCAAAAAGTGTCACAGTTGTAAGCCAGCCAATCCTCAATATTTCAAAGTGTGGAAATCAACAGGAAGGACAATTCATAATTTATCTACCATCCCATAAATTTCTTTTAACTGTTTATTTCCATACTTTTAAATGCTTGGTTGTTTGTTAATTATATTTCTTATTTTCACATTTACAGACTTTAAAAAAGATGACAAAGT
Organism: Pelodiscus sinensis; assembly: GCF_049634645.1. Lineage (NCBI taxonomy): Eukaryota > Metazoa > Chordata > Testudines > Trionychidae > Pelodiscus > Pelodiscus sinensis. The sequence continues at coordinate 24,381,287 of NC_134722.1, forward strand.
TTTGATCAGTTGGTTGTCCTTATTTTTTCAAACTGGGAAGTGGTGGGAAGGGTGGAAGAAGACGATAGGTGTAGAGTTTAGTTGATTGAAAAGGCCCACAGACCTTCCACCTCTCCTAGGCTGTGTCTAGACTGGCAAGTTTTTCCGCAAAATCATCTGCTTTTCCAGAAAATCTTGCCAGCTGTCTACACCGGCTGCTTGAATTTCCACAAAAGCACTGACGATCTCATGTAAGATTGTCAGTGCTTTTCCGGAAATACTATGCTGCTCCCGTTCGGGCAAAAGTCTTTTTCCAAAAGACTTTTGCGCAAAAGGGCCAGTGTAGACAGCACAGTACTGTTTTCCGCAAAAAAGCCCCGATTGCGAAAATGGCAATCAGGGCTTTTTTGCGGAAAACCGTGTCTAGATTGGCCACGGACGCTTTTCCGCAAAAAGTGCTTTTGCGGAAAAGCATCCTGCCAGTCTAGACGCGCGTTTCCAAAAATGCTTTTAACGGAAATCTTTTCCGTTAAGCATTTTTGGAAAATCATGCCAGTGTAAACGTAGCCCTATAGTTTGAAGTACCAGCATGCTACATGCTTTCATATTATGAGTTCCAAGAGGCTCCTACCTCTCTCAGATTGCACTGCAGAGTGGATTCCTTAACATCCATAGGGTCCTCATGCCTTCTAAATCTTCTTGCTCTAAAGAGCTTTGGACACCCAGAACTCACTAACTCCCAGTGCCTCAAGCACCCCTGTCAAGGTTTGGGTGAACCACAAGATTCCCATTTCTCTTTTGTTGCTTCTCTTTATAGTCTCTAAAAATCACCCATTGACACCTGTTGACTTTATATAACTCTTGCGGACTTTATGAAACATTATCTGTTGTTATCAAATAATAATTCTGATTTTTGCAAATAAATCTTTTAGGTTTGTTAAAATGATAAATGTATGTAGCTATATAATCTCTAATCCTGTATAACTGTAAAATTTGGTAGCATAAATACTAACAGCTAACTTGACTGGAAAACTTCAATACTTATGTGGATTTGTTTTGTTTTGTTTTTTAGCTAGTGGGATCCAATATGTTTGACACATTGGTTAAAATGACATCAACTTCTCAGAAGTATCTTTTGTGAGTCAAGTTGTAAGCAGAGTGAAATTTGGTTACACCTTCAGTTAAGAAACTACTACTCAGTGGCTCTGATATTTCAGGCAATTTATAAAGACTTTTAACTGAAAAAACAACTTGACAGCTTTCTCTTCATACTTGGCACAAGAAAAGTTGGTTGATATTCTGCATTGTGCCCATTATTGCAAGGAATCAGCACAATCTAGATATGGATCTTTCGGAAAATATAGCCTTTTCCGAAAGATCCCTTATCCCTCTTAAAGATCCCTTAACCCTCATTTTAAGAGGGATAAGGGATCTTTTGGAAAAGGCTTTATTTTCCAAAAGATCCGTGTCTAGACTGGCACTTTTTCCCGGCAAAGCTCCGAGCCGGAAAAAAGCGGCAGCCATTTTTATGCTAATGAAGCGGGGGGATTTAAATCCCTGCTTCATTTGCAATTGCGATATGTCTAATTTGCATCCCTTTTACAAAAAAGGGATGCAGTCTAGACACAGCCAATGGCTAGATAATCAATCCAAAATAAGGACTAGAAGACAGGTCCTTTAGCTCCAGAACATGATCCCTTGCAAGATGAAGCATAGCAATATCTTTCTTCCAGAGATGAAGTACAGGGGGACCCGTACCCTCTACCTTGAAGCCAGCTGGTAAAGAGAAAACTCTTATTTCACATTCTGTCCATTACACTTGAGGTATGTCTATACTGCAAACTTATTTCGGAATAAGCTATTATGGAAAAAAATACTCCGAAACAGTGCGTCTACACTACAGGGAAGCCTCGAAATTAGTCCGACACAGGCTCCCCTAATGTGGATGCGATATCTCGATTTAGAGCCCCAGGAAGCACTACGGAGTAATTACTTTTAATGCCCTGGGGAGGAGCTATTTCGAAATAGCAGTGGAGTGTCCACACTACAGGTATTTCGAAATAGGTATTTCGAAATAGGCGTTATTCCTCATGGAATGAGGTTTACAGAAGTCAAAATAAGCTGTCCATTATTTCATATTCATTTTGAAATAATGGAATTGCTGTGTAGACACTTGCATTGTTATTTCGAAATAACTGTGCTGTGTAAATGCACCCTTAGAAACAAGAGTCATTTACAGTTTTGTTTACTAATGACTCATTTCTTCAGAGAGAGTTTGTGCTTGAATTTTTGAGGAACCTTACTATGTGTGGAGAGTTTGAATAAGTATCAATAAACCATTTTTTCAGCTAGAGAGACATGAGTCAACCCCAAGTCAATATTTCAAGTTGGGTTATTTTACTTAAGGACCTGCAGTTCAAATATGGTTTGGCCAATACTTCACAGAAACATTCCATTTCTCTTCAGTTCAAGGTCAGTATTTTCCACGCCAATCAGTTCTGCTCTTCATGTTTTTGGGAGCATGTATAATAGAACCTGTTTGCATTCTGAACTCTGAAGAGACACTTGTCTCTCCATTACCATGTTGACCAATGTTAATGTCTGTTGCCTTTGTAATGTATTGCATGAAGCTGAATGAAGCTACTGTATATAATCAGAGATAGTGATGTCACATTGGTTGCCTGGATATTTGCTCTTGTTATAATAGGATGTGATTGCCTTTAATATCTGTGAAATGTTCCTGCAGTTATTTGGGTCAACAGTTCACATTTTAGTGCCTCCTCCTGCAATGTTCAAAACTTCCATTGACTTCAGTGGGAGTTAGGCAAGTGGAACGACTACCAGTTCAGGCTCATAAATACTAACTGACTAGGTATTTTTATAATAGGCTGTAATGCTGTAAATCTACCTATTGGATCAATATAGTGCACCTCGGTGTCAGGCTTTTCCTCAGCTTATAGCCTGAGAAACTGAGCCATGCACTGAGGAGATCTGTGGGAAGCAAGTGAGGACTCCTTGTTTCCAAGCTAAGGAGTTGTTCTACAGCTATTTTTTGTAGTCTCAGGGCAGCAAGTTACACAATTACTCTGCTTGTGGGCATGTATAGGGGAGAATGGCTTCATATAACTGGAGATCCCTTGGTCCTGTGTGCATTTCTTGCTAGGACCAGTACTACACCCTTGTCTGTGGACTTACACAGGGAGTCCAAGTGAAGCTGTGCATTATGGAACCATGTGACAACTTCCTTTTAACTTGAATCCTTCCTGTGCACCATTGCTGGTCACAGCCCTAGGAGTCTGTGAGAAGGGGAAAGGAAAGGCATGATTTGCCTTTTAGAAGTGTTTGTGTGTCTTCTATAAAAACATTTCTATTAATGCTCTATTAGCTCAATATCATCCTCCCTGAAATCTTCTTCCATGTGTACTGTAACCACAAAATACCCAAGGGCCTATGCTGTTTTGAAATGAAGTACCAATGCATAGGGACCATGATTTTTAAAAAAGTACTTTAAACTTAGCTTTATAAAATGTATATTTTAAGAATTTTAGACACACATATTTAGCTGGCCTGTCAAAGCTCTCTTACTCTTCTGCGATTACAAGATTTACTTTTGTTCTTTTTCCTTTACAAAACCTTTCGGAAATATATATATTAAAAAATCAAGCTAATTGCTAGGCTTGCATCGGTATGTATTTTGTATAAGTGGCTAATGTACTGGCACATACCTGTGCAGCCTTCAGCTCTACATGTAGCATATTAAAGTGCCTTCTGTTTTATCTAAGAGCAGGTTCAAGGGCCGAATATTTGTTTTATATCAAGAGCGGGCTGTGATTCATACTGAAATAAGAAAGTTTAGTGCTCAGAGATGAGACTGCCATGAACTCTCATCTTATTTGAGCTTGGATATTATCAGAGTCTCCAATCACTCACTAAGACTTTATGGAGATTGCAGTTCGGCATGCACTTTCATGCTGGTCAACTTTTAGTATTAAATCCTCTTTTTTTTTTTCTTAGTTCTGAAATGTCAGTGATACAAATAGGTATATGATTATTCCAAAAAAATTCACCTGAAGCCTAGAAAAATCTTACTGGAAATAGTTGTTTCTTTTATAAAACAATTATGAAAACTATATGGATTTTAATATTTGTAGATACAGGAATTTTTTGTTGTGTTCATAGTGGTATTTCTTTAATGATAACATGATTGGTTACTTTTAGATATCATGTGAAAACATGTATGCATCAGCAAGCTACTAAGTCATTGACCTTCAATTGGCTTGTTTTTTTGTTTTTAATTTTTAAATTTAATAATCTATTACTTCTGTAGATCTTATTTCCAGTTTAGTACTTCAGTATTTATCCTCAATTTTAAGAGAAGGATCGGTATGTTATCAAGTGAAATAACTGTTTTCCAGTCAGAAGATTAACCCAAACTAAATACAAATTGTAAAGAACTACAGTCGGATATGTTCTACTATATGAGAATCAGGATAGTGTGCGTAGTTGTCAGTGAAAGCTGTAAAGATCTGCAAGTAAGCTATAAAGTTCCTAATACATTTTCAAATTTGAGCAGTACTTACAGGATTGGACATTTGTCAGAATAGTGTTGGCCAAGTCATACACTTTTTGTCATAATAGGCTTCTGTTAATAGACTTTTTATTATTTAGATTTGGCAGGCTTACATACTTCTATTGCATGAACTTCCTGCTAAGTTTCTGAGCTGTAGTGGGTTTATGACATAATTGTTCTATATGTTGATGATATCTTTTATCATAATTGTTTTTCATTGTTTTAATAAAAGAATAAGAATAATAGGACACATTGTAGAAGGTAGATTTTTATTCTATTATTCATGATACTGAAAAATTACCCAAAATAATAATAAAAAGTTTAGTTCCAAATGTGACTAATTTAAATCAGTTTATACAATGAACGAGCTAATGATCTTCAGTCTGGGGAGTTGAGATGCTTTTATACAGTTGGTTTTTTTATGAATAGAATTGTACGAAAGTTCCCATTGTGTAGTACTGTGAGTTTTGTACAACCATCCTTTATCAACAGATGGCAACCAGCACATGAAAAATAATTAAAAAATAAAATGAAAAGAAACCCAGAATGAATTAAAGTGCTTCTTTGCGTTGTGATCTGCATTTTTGGTTTAGAATTTTTATGGTGAATTGCCATATTATCTGTTATATCAGTTTACAATGAGGCTCCTATCAGACATAAAACAGATTTATAATACCATTAAAACACAATATCAAAGAATGAATAAGCAATTCAATAAAATTACAATAACACCAAGATAAAATGAAAGCCTTTTCAATAACAGTTTTATGCAAGAACATTTTGCAGATAAATATGTGTTTATAGATCTTTTAAATGCACATTTATTATACTGCTCCTAATAGAGCCATAGGGGTTAATTTTTTCTGTATGTTGTCTTTTATAAGTGGTTCAAAAGGCAGCTGCAAAACTCTTCAATAGTCTGTTTTGTATCTTTGAATTGATTTTGGTAAAGGGAGCATTTACAGTACCACAGTATAGTTTGTACATACAAACAAGTCAATAGGAGCTTGCCTTATGCTGCAACATACACCATACAACCCTGTCAAAATTTAAAACTATATTTGACCCCTCCAAAAAATCAAATTAAAGTAGCATTTATTTAAATCAGTTTTCATGAATATTTCTAGATTTGCTTTCACATTTACATTTTAATGCTCTTCATTGGTGATCAAGGAAATCTTCTTCGACCTGGTAGACAATTATAAGAGGGTATCTGAAGGAGGCTACAGCTGTTAGGTGAGTAGTTCTTGCTTGCTACAAAGAGAGAGTGAGAGGAATCTAGCTTCCGCAAATGTTATGTTGCTATACGTGTTATGTCATGCAGCAGTCATGATGTCTAGCTCAGTGGTGTCTTAATTACGCATCCTGTTTACATCCTTTGTTTTTAATTTCAGCACGTAGTTTGTAGGCCTTCTGTAATCATTGGCATCCTTTCCAATATGGTCAATGTGTCAGGAAATAGAAGATCTCACATAAAGGGTGTGTAGCTAAAATGCGAGGAAGATCTGTCTTAGATGATATTTTTAAAAATTTGCCTGAGTCCATTTCCATCCATCATTTCCCCCTCACTATTAGTATCAAGGTACATTTACACCTTACACATGTTCAAATATTCACCAAGAAGCAAATCTTCTTGACCTTGATACCATGTAGATAAAATGTATG